>NC_066512.1:4177649-4284894 GCF_024679095.1 Eriocheir sinensis
GATGCCGATCTTGAAATGTACAGCGTCTTAAGGCAGTCACTTAATAACAGCGACTCACTGATATTAGGAGACTTTAACCTCCCCCATATCGACTGGGCGACACTGTCGGGTACAGAAGGTGAGTCACATAGAATGATCGAATTTCTAGAAGAAAATTATCTAAGCCAAATTATTTCTGAACCGACTCGACAAAATAACATACTTTACCTTGTTATAACGACCCAAGATAACCTAGTCAGTAATGTCTCGGTAGGAGAACACCTCGGTTCCTGCGATCATAAACTAGTGCGCGTTGACATTAGAGCTCAAACATCGGTGACTGAAAATAAAGTAAAGGTGCCTAATTTCAAAAGAGCCAACTTCGTAGAAATCCGACGAAAACTAATAGATATGCAACTATCAGATGACGGCAATGTAGAGGACGCCTGGCTAAGCTTTAAAAATCACTTACTCAGCAGGACACATTTGTCCCCTTGTGCGAGAAGCTAATTAACACTAATAAAAGCCCACCTTGGTTTAATAGCGAAATTAAACACTCAGTCAAGGAGAGAAAATTGTTTTATAGGTTAAAGAAAGAACAAAGCACGCCCGAAAACATTAGACTTTATAAAGATGCCAGGCGACGAGTAAACAGATTAGTGTGTCAGGCAAAGCGTAGATATGAAGAAAATATTGCAGCCAACTGTAAAAATAATCCGAAATCCTTCTTCAGTTACATAAACAACAGAAAGGCGATCAGAAGTGGAATTGGACCCTTAATAAACAGCGACGGTGCACTAGTGACTGACAGCCAACACGTTGCAAACCTATTAAACAATTACTTTTCCTCGGTGTTTAATACTAACAGTCTTCTAACCACTACCACCAACACCAGTACTAATATAAATCCTGAGCATGCATTGCCTGACTTTGAAATAAAACCCGATAATCCTTAAAGCCCTCAAGTCACTTAAAACAAATAAAAGTCCTGGACCTGACAAAGTATATCCAACTCTGCTGAAAGAAACAAAGAGCGAAATACTCTCCTCCCTCACAACCGCATTCAATATGTCTTTGCGACAAGGCATCGTTCCTTCGGATTGGAAAAAGGCTAACGTGACACCGATTTTTAAGAAAGGAGACAAAAAAGTACCAGGTAATTACAGGCCCATTAGTCTAACTTCGGTTGTAGGTAAGCTACTTGAAGGCATAGAGACAAAATTGTGAGTTACCTTGAAAGCCACTCATTAATTGGGGACTCACAACATGGCTTCCGAAACAAAAGATCCTGCCTATCAAACCTATTAACCTTTTATGACGACCTCTTCACTGTCTATGACGTAACCAAATCACTGGACGTAGTCTATTTTGATTTCCAGAAAGCGTTTGATAAAGTATCAGATCATAAATTACTTTACAAATTAAAGCAAATAGGTATTGACGGTCAAGTAAACCAATGGATCGCGAATTGGTTGAGCAACAGACAACAAAGAGTGGTGATTGACGGATTTAACTCAGAGTGGGCGCCGGTCACTAATGGCTTCCCTCAGGGCTCGGTTCTTGGCCCAGTGCTCTTCATTATTTACATCAACGACGTGGATGTTGGACTCAATAATCGCATTAGTAAATTTGCAGACGACACAAAGATCGGTAACTCGGTTCTCACTGACGAAGACAGGTAAATCCTCCAAGAGGATTTGCACAAAATTTCAGCTTGGTCGGATAGATGGGAGATGCCCTTTAACGTAGACAAGTGCCAGGTCCTTCAAGTTGGAACGAGGAATAAAAAGTTCGATTACGAAATGCGCGGCGTTAAACTCAAAAGCGTTCAATGCGTCAAGGACTTTGGGGTCAAAATCGCGTCAAACCTCAAATTCTCACAGCAATGCATCGATGCAGCAAATAAAGCGACCAGAATGTTGGGCTTCATTAAAATAAACTTTTTATTGAAGAATAAAGATGTAATACTCCCGCTCTACAATAGTTTAGTCAGACCCCACTTGGAATATGCGGTACAGTTTTGGTATCCCCACCATGCAAAGGATATTGCTGAATTAGAAGGTGTTCAGCGTCGGGCAACGAAAATGATCCCTTCCTTGCGCAACAAATCCTACGAAGAAAGGCTTTCCACCCTTAACATGTTCTTTCTTGAGAAACGTCGCCTCCGAGGAAAACTGATCGAATGTTTTAAAATACTTAATGCTTTCACGAATGTAGACAGATCAACATTGTTTATGATCGATGACACTTTGCGCACGAGGAACAATGGCGTAAAACTCAGATGTAGACAAGTAAATTCAGACTGCATCAAATTTTTCTTCACCAACGTTGTAGTGCGAGAATGGAATAAGCTTCCACCGTCAGTGGTCCAGTGTAACACGATTGACTCCTTCAAAAAAAAGCTCGACCGTCACTTCCTTCAACTTCAACTTAATATCAACTAGAGTAGAAATGGAACGTTTTGGAGCCTTCTGATTAATGTAAAATCACTTAATTTTAAGGACAGACCACCTAGTCTGGACCATGGGGTCTGTGTGGTCTGATTTTCTATGTAAATCTATGTAAATCATCATCTGTGTTTTACCTGACACTGGTAAAGTCTCTTAGCCGTACTAGTCTTATAACTACATTTTCGCTTTACCGAAGATGTACTGGCAACTGGAACTGTCATATATGTGGTAGGTGTTACATCACACCTATACTCATTGTTTGTGATAGGGAATTACACATTTTTTCTCGTCGACGCCAGAAGCCGGTTTGTCCAGACCAGCCCCCCTCCACTACCCCCTCCTCCTCCCTCTCCTCGTCCTGCGCTTCTACCTCTACTTCCTCCTCCATCTCCTCTTCCTCCGCCACTTCATCATGCAACACCTCAACCATTTCAGCTCCGCTTTCTTGTTGATTATCAGGGTGAAAATAACCTTTGTAGTGTCACTACTAACATAGAAACGTTTGTCATCGTAACGCGACAGTGTCTTTTTACCCATTCGTGACGTGCAAATTTGTTTGTTTTTGTTTGGGTACTTTTACGCTCCCCTTTAGTGTCTACTTTTTAATCCGTTTGATTTTTACTTGTTTTACGGTTAAAACCTCGCTTTTGTGTGCACTCCCACCTACTGGCAACTTTAAATATTTGTTTTGCTTTCAAGTGTTTTCACGTTTTATCTTTTTATATTTTATCTTTTCTTATGACATTGGCTTGTTTTTACCGTAGATTAATCTTATTGTACTTTTATCTTACGCTGTATGTGACACTATGTCCTTGCTTTTAGGTCTGATGATGGAACATGTTCGTTCCGAAACGTAACCAACTTATTAAAGAAGTTTAAGATAGCAGAGATGTTTCTGCCAGCCCTGGTACTCCTCTTCATTACAAGACTGCGCTTTCCAAGCAGACTTCCTCCATCAAATATATATATATATATATATATATATATATATATATATATATATATATATATATATATATATATATATATATATATATATATATATATATATGAGGATGGATACAAGAGTATAGCTCAGGCCCTGTAACTTTCAGCTAGGACATACAAAACATTAAAATTATAATATAATAATAATAATGATAATAATAATAATAATAATAATAATAATAATAATAATAATAATAATAATAATAATAATAATAATAATAATAATGAAAATAAGAGATGGAAGATGCCTCAGTAACATAAAAAAAAAAAGTTTCCTTCACGGATATATAGATGTTTGAAATATGCTATATGAAAATGTTGTATCAGCAAAGTGTTCACATACTGAAGAAAAACTTACCAAGTGCAGATGTGGAGACAGTGCCACACGAGTGTAGCTCTGGCCCTGTAAAATACAACAGGAAAATACACACACACACACACACACACACACACACACACACACACACACACACACACACACACACACACACACACACATTTAAACAACCACAGGGAGAGGGGAGAGATAGAGATTTGGAAAATCAAGGTAAAAAGATAAAAGATACAGGAATTAATGAAGGACCTGGAAGAGAGGTATGCAAGTGTACCAGATGGAGAGTGATATTCAGAAGAAATGTAGACAAAAACTGATTCAACCAATACGCCGTTCATGTGCGACCAACTACGGATTTTTGTTGTCACCTACGTCTATGTGCGGCCAGCTACTCATATTTGCTCTCGGCTACGTTTATATGCGGCCAGCTACAAATATTTGCTGTCCCCTACGTTTATGTGCGGCCAGCTACGCAGATTTGCTGTCGGCTACGTTTATATGCAGCCAACTACGTATTTTTGTTGTCGCCTACGTCTATGTGTGGCCAGCTACGCAAATTTGCTGTCGGCTACGTTTATATGCGGCCAGCTACGCAGATTTGCTGTCGCCTACGTTTATATGCGGCCAGCTACGCAGATTTGCTGTCGGCTACGTTTATATGCGGCCAGCTACGCAGATTTGCTGTCGGCTACGTTTATATGCGGCCAGCTACGCAGATTTGCTGTCGGCTACGTTTATATGCGGCCAGCTACGCAGATTTACTGTCGGCTACGTTTATATGCGGCCAGCTACGCAGATTTGCTGTCGGCTACGTTTATATGCGGCCAGCTACGCAGATTTACTGTCGGCTACGTTTATATGCGGCCGGCTTTTTTTTTTTGTTTTTTTTTACGCTACGCAGATTTGCTGTCGCCTACGTTTATGTTCGGCCAGCTACGTATTTTTGTTGTCGCCTACGTTTATATGCGGCCAGCTACGCATATTTGCTGTCGCCTATGCTTATGTGCGGCCAGCTACGTATATTTGCTGTCGCCTATGCTTATGTGCGGCCAGCTACGTATATTTGCTGTCGCCTACGTTTATATGCGGCCAGCTACGTATATTTGCTGTCGCCTATGCTTATGTGCGGCCAGCTACGCATATTTGCTGTCGCCTATGCTTATGTGCGGCCAGCTACGTATATTTGCTGTCGCCTACGTTTATATGCGGCCAGCTACGTATATTTGCTGTCGCCTATGCTTATGTGCGGCCAGCTACGCATATTTGCTGTCGCCTATGCTTATGTGCGGCCACCTACGTATATTTGCTGTCGCCTTTGCGTATGTGCGGCCAGCTACGCATCTTTGCTGTCGCCTAAGCTTATGTGCGGCCAGTTACGCATATTTGCTGTCGCCTAAGCTTATGTGCGGCCAGTTACGCATCTTTGCTGTCGCCTAAGCTTATGTGCGGCTAGCTACGCATCTTTGCTGTCGCCTAAGCTTATGTGCGGCCAGTTACACATCTTTGCTGTCGCCTAAGCTTATGTGCGGCCAGTTACGCATCTTTGCTGTCGCCTAAACTTGTGTGCGGCCAGCTACGCATCTTTGCTGTCGCCTAAGCTTATGTGCGGCCGGCTACGCATCTTTGCTGTCGCCTAAGCTTATGTGCGGCCAGTTACGCATCTTTGCTGTTGCCTAAGCTTATGTGCGGCCAGTTACGCATTTTTGCTGTCGCCTAAGCTTATGTGCGGCCAGCTACGCATCTTTGCTGTCGCCTAAACTAATGTGCGGCCAGTTACGCATCTTTGCTGTCGCTTAAGCTTATGTGCGGCCGGCTAAGCATCTTTGCTGTCGCCTAAGCTTATGTGCGGCCAGCTACGCATATTTGCTATCGCCTACGGTATGTAATATGCGGCTAGCTAAGCATATTTGCTGCCGCTTACGTTTATAGGTGGCCAGCTACGTATTTTTGCTGTCGCCCACGTTTATGTGCGGCCAGCTTCATATTTCTGCTGTCGTCTGTGCCTATAGCCGGTCACCTACGCATATGTGTGGCCAGCATCGTATATTTATTGTCGGCTACGTGTTTTGCGGCCAGCTACGTATTTTTGCAGTGGCTCACCATTACTTGCGATTACTATCATTTTTGTTTTTCAATGGCATAGTCCATTTGCCGCCGTCTACGGATATTTGCTGAGGCCTACATATATTTATGGCCTGTTATGTACATTTGCGGCTGCCTACGAAACAGATAATTCGTTGGGCCAGGTAGTTTGATTTACATAGATATAAAGACCAAACAGACCCTACGGTTCAGACTGGGTGGTCTGTATTGAAATGAGTTGAAGGCAGGAGATGGCGGCTAGTAACAAAGGCCTTCAACCTTTATTCTTTCAACTTGCGAACCTGTTCCAATTCCCCCTAATGTATTTCGGCCGTCAGGAGACACAACTCCCTGTGTCGGCTCTTTACAGCCCGCCTTCAAATCCTACCAACGAGGACTTCGAGCGTCTGCCGACGCCGATCTAGGAACCCATACATATCGACGCCCCACTTTAAAGGCGAAGTGAGTGTCGGATCCCTCTACCTTTCACGTTCCTGTTTCTGTCACACCTGTCGTTCGCTGCCCTTTCTAAGGATCTGGCGACTACAGAGAAAGGGTTCGGCCTCTCTTTCCTTTTGTCGACACGCTTAGCTCCTCAACTTACGCCTTGAGGCGGTTCGCGACCGTCCAATATCTTTTCCCCACTCTCAGGACCCTGTCGAAAGATGCCTGGCAGCTGATATACCACCAATCAAGATAGTGGTACCCCAGCGTCAGCTCCTTTCCAGCAGCGGTCAGCCAAGCCACAATAAGACGTCCGAACAAGCCGCCTATCGTAGGGGAGGGGGTCAACAGCCCTCCTTTGCGTCTCTCGCCGGAAGCAGGAATCCATGCAAGAGCACTACCATAGGGGGGAAAGCCAGAATGGAGGAGACAACTCAGTGACTCTCCGTTCCCAGGTAGGAGGCATGTCTGGGGAAAGGATCGGCACCCACGGTCGTCAGACAAGGACTGACCTGGCCTTGAACCTCTGATCCCGAGGCGAGTTTTTTCCTAAGTTTACGAGGGTTCCCATTAACGTTTTCCTTACAAAAGGTCGTAAAGATAATGGCTGGGAAAGTTTATCTCTCCTGTGTTTTCACTGTGGCAAAGAAAGACCTTGGCTCATCAAAGTCATATTTATTTTTGTATATTTTTAACAACAAAGGAGACGGCTCAAGGGCAACAAAAGGGGTGTAGAAAAAAAAGCCCGCTACTCACCGCTCCCTCAACAGACAAAATTAAAGAGTGGCCAAAAGAGAGGTCAATTTCGGGTGGAGAGGTGTCTTGATACACTTCTTGAAAGAGGTCAAGTCATAGGTAGGAGGAAATGCAGACGAAGGAAGGCTGTTCCAGAGTTACTAGTGTAAGGGATGAAAGATTGAAGATGCTAGTTAACTCTTGCATAAGGTGTTCGGACAGTATAGGAATGAGCTAGAGTAAAGAGTCGAGATTAGCGTGGCCGCGGGAGAGGGGGAGGCATGCAGTTAGCAAGTTCAGAAGAGCAGTCGGCGTGAAAATATCGATAGAAAATGGAAAGAGAGGCAACATCGCGACGGAATTTAAGAGGTAGAAGACTATCAGTAAGAGGAGGAGAGCTGATGATACGAAAAGCCTTAGACTCCACTCTTTCCAGTAGAGCTGTATGAGTGGAGCCCCCCTACACGTGAGATGCATACTCCATACGAGGGCGGACAAGGCCTCTGTATATAGATAGCAACTGTGCGGGGGAGAAGAACTGGCGGAGACTATACAGAACGGCCAACCTCGAGGAAGATGATTTAGTGAGAGAAGAGATAGAAAGTTTCCAGTTAAGATTTTAGGTTAAGGATAGACCGAGGATGTCTAGTGTTGAAGAAGGTGACAGCTGAGTGTTGTTGAAGAATAGGGGATAGGTGCTTGGAAGATTGTGTCGAGCCGATAGGTGGAGAAATTGTTTTTTTGAGGCATTGAAGGACACAAGGTTCCTTTTACCCCAATCGGAAATGATAGCAAGGTCTGAGATTAAGCTTTCTGCAGCCTCCAGTCTGGGGTCTTGTAATTCCTGTTGAGATGGTCTTCTGTTGAAAGAAGTTGAATAATGCAGAGGGCAGTCATCAGCGTATGAGTGGATATGACAGTTTGTTATGGAAACAAGATAATTGATGAATAACAGGAAGAGAGTGGGTGATACGACATAGCCCTGTGGAACACCACTGTTGATAGGTGGGTTCAGAGGTTCAAGGCCAGGTCAATCCTTGTCTGACGACCGTGGGTGCCGATCCTATGACTGTTCCACAGCGGAGATAGAATGGCCGGAAAGGAAACTGGAGATAAAAGAATAAAGAGAAGAATATAAACCGTAAGAGGGCAGTTTAGAAAACAAAGAGTTGTGACAGACTATATCGAAAGCTTTCGATATGTCTAGCGCAACTGAGAAAGTTTCACCGAAACGGCTAAGAGAGGATGACAAGGAGTAGGTTAAGAGAGCAAGAAGATCACCCCTTACGCCCCTTGCGGAACCTATACTCGCGATCAAATGGAAGATCAGCAGTGGAAAGATGCTTTTGAATCTTCCGGTTAAGGATTGATTCAAAAACTTTAGACAGACAGGAAAATAAAGCTATAGGGCGGTATTTTGAGGGATTGAAACGGTCACCTATCTTAGACACAGGCTGTATGAAGGCGTACTTCCAGCAGGAAGGAGAGGTAGATGTTGATAGGCAGAGACGAAAGAGTTTGACCAGGCAGGGTATCAGCACAGAAGCACAGTTTTTTTTAGGACAATAGGAGGCACTCCATCAGGTCCATAAACCTTATGGGAGTTGAGGCCAGAGAGCGCATAGAAAACATCATTCTTAAGAATCTTAATAACAGGCATAAAAGAGTCAGAGGGGGGATGAGTAGGAGGAATATGCCCAGAATCGTCTAGAGTGGAGTTTTACAGAAAGTTTGAGCGAAGAGTTCAGTCTTAGAGATAGATGAGACGGCGGTGTTGCCGTCGGGGTTAAGGAAATGAGGGAAAGATGAAGAAGGGAAATTGGAGGAAACGTTTTTGGCTAGGTGCCAGAAGTCCCGGGAAGAATTAGAAAAAGCAAGGTTTTGACATGGTTCCAACAAGTGAGGTTGCGGCTTCGACAATATTACTGATTGCCAGGACTTAATCAGCAGGACACTTATTTGCACAGTCCCATCCACCCTCGTTCCGTTGGTTCCTTGCATTCCAGGTTGCAGAGGTAACTTTCAGTCTTCCAGGTTTCCACTGAGATTCGAGGTTAGCCACGGTAAGGCTATCTGAGGTTATGCGAAAAAACCTGGCCTCAAACTCTTTACTGCTTCACTTTCCCTCACCATGTCTCGCAGACAATGGGAATCCCTGCTAGGCTTCTTCAATTCGGGGTTCTCCCTTCTTTCTTTAGGACAGTGGTTCTTAACCGGGGGGCTCGCACCCCTAGGGGATGCGAGTCCGGTTCCTAAGGAATGCGAGGATGCCTATGAAAAATTAAAGCAAATTTTTTATTTATTATGCATGTTATTTTTTTCTGAAAAAAATTAATATTTGTGCTAAAGCAATGTTCTGAGCTAGAGAGACACCAAATGTCCTATTGAAGTGACAACGTCGCCAACAGACTCGAATACATGATACACGTATGTGATACGGAGGGACGAGGGAATTGATGAAGACGTGTGCCCTTCAAATGGCGAAGATTGTTCAAGGCAAGGAAGCTGAGAAGCTGCAAAAAGTGTCTTTATCGGATGATGTGATCCATAACCGAATCATCGGCATGAGTGAGGATATCCTGGAACAAGTTGTAGCTGACATCAAGGCTAGTCCAGTTAATAGCCCACAAGTGGATGAATTAACAGATGTCTCAAACTGTTGTCAGCCAATGGCAGTAGTTCGGTACGTGAAGGAGAAAAAAGTGGAAGAAAGTTTTATCGTCTGTCAGTCCCTGAAGGGAACAGCGGAAGATGGATAAGTGTTTAATGAAATACAAGGATTCTTCACAAGAAACGAACTTCACTTTGACATTATTGGTTCGATATGTACCGATGGTGTGCCAGCCGTGCTAGGCAATCGATCTGGGGCTGCTGGATTGATGAGAAAAGAAATTCCTAACATGGAAATCACTCACTGCTTTCATCATCGTCACGCCCTTGCAGTAAGGACAGTGTTGCCCCCAGACCTGAAGAAAACTTTGGATGTTTATGTTAAGGTTGTGAACTTGATTCGTAACCGTGATGTGAATCATCGATTGTTTCAGTCATTTGGTGAGGAAGTGGGCCAGGAATACACTGTGCTTTTGTACCATTTTGAAGTGAGGTGGTTGTCATGTGGTCGTGTGCTATTTCGTGTGTTTGAACTGAGAGGAGAAATTCATAAGTTTCTCCGTGAACGGAAACAAGAACTGGCTAGATATTTCGATGAGTGCAGTTTTGTTCAAATGCTTGCCTATTTGGCTGATGTGTTCTCAGCACTCAATGAACTCAATCTCTCTTTGCAGGGAAAGGGACTTAACATCGTAACTGCAAGCGATAAATTGGCTGCATTCAAAGAAAAACTTACCCTGTGGATTGGGCGTGCAAAGTTGGGGAATTTGGTAAATTTCCCCTGCCAGAAATAGACAGTCACGGAAGATGCTTCCCTGCATCCAGACTGTATTGCAAAAATTGTTGAACATCTGCAGATGCTGTGTACTTCATTTGAGAGTTACTTCTCGTGTGGAGAGCTGCAAACCTATGACAACTGGATCCTGAACCCATTCAGGCAAAATTTTAAGATTTTGATGTTGATAGCGACATCAAGGAATATATCATCGACCTGAGAAGCAATCGTGGAACCCAAATGTAGTTCACCAATGGTCAACTGAAGTACTTTTGGGATTCTCAGCTGGAAGCGTACCCTGTACTATATTCGGTTCACCCAAGTCTGAAGTGAACATTATCGTGAACTGGCAACCTGCTATCACACGGTGTGTCCGATTTCGTGGATACTATATACATGCCTACACATAGTAAACTGTCGTCAGTGTCAATAATATGCAGGCAGCAATAATAAATACTGTCAATTCTAGTCGATTTTGAATTAAAAAAGATTAACAATGTCGCAACTAGCTGTTTTATTGATAAAAATGCTACTAACTTTCTCAGTGGTGGACAGCTCCAAGGCTGTTTAATAAATATAATCAGCGATCTTGCAAATTAATAAAACAGCTATTTGCGACATTGCTAATATTTTTCAACTCATAATCTATTATAATTGACGGTATTTGTTATTGCTGCCTGCATATTATTGGCTCTGACGAATGTTTACTATGCGTAGGCTAGGCTAGCATATAGTATCCATGAAATCGGACACGCCGTGTGACAGCAGGTTGCCAGCGCACGATAATGCTCACTTTAGACTTGGGTGACCGACTATAGCAAAGAAAGCTTTCGAAGTGCTAATACCTTTTGCGACCACTTACCTGTGTGAACAAGGATTTTCTTGTCTGCTTCACATCAAACCGAAGAGCAAAAATTGGCTGAATTCTGAACATGACAAGCGAGTAGAACTCTGTACAAAGACAACAAGATTTGATGCCATCATAGGAAAAAAAGACAGTAGTAATAGCTATCACTAGGTTTGTTGCGCAATACAGGCAAATAATGTAATTTCAGTTTTACTAATACAACTGCGAGCAGCACTCAGTAAAAGGACATCAAGATCTGAAGTTATCATAGAAAAAAAAAGCAGCAACAAAGTCACTAGGTTTGCTGGGCAGTACAGGCAAACTAATGTTATTTTTACTAATATAAGAACTTTGGATTTGTGTCACGCAAAAAAAAGTAAGCTTTGTTAATGAAGATTAAAAAAAAACGTGGTTTTGTTCTTAATAGACATGACATCATTTTTTTTTTCTTTTTTGCTTGTTTTCGTATTTCACCAATTTAAGGGGTGCGAGACCTGACCGCTGATTTGAAAGGGGTGCATACATTTAAAAAAGGTTAAGAACCACTGCTTTAGGAGTACCCCAACCTGGAGGGCAAGACTATCTGCTTCGACAGCTATAACACGACGACGATCCACTGCCGCGCCAAGCATGGCACCTCCTGTACAGGAAAACCTGCTGTCGCTGTCGGAACAAATTTTTGCCCTGGCGGCATCACGTCGCATTTCACTGTCAACCCAACAGCTGTTAGGGGAAAACAACGAGTGGACATGTGCTCTTTCCCGCTTTAAGAGGTCCTCAGTGGTACGGTCCTTAAAATGGGAGTACTTCGAGAAACTATGCGTTAGGTTGGGGACACCGCAAGACATCGGCCAGGCTTCCCAAGTTCCTCGTCAGAGGTGTTCGGAAAACAGAGGGCGGTCCAGACGCTTTCATCGAACAATGGAACAGGTGGGACTTAATTTAATTGTCCCCTCCCCCATGCACCATCATGAAATGGACAGTGGGTAGCTGTTATTGATAGCGTCGTGGTGGCCAGCGCAACCATGGTTCGTGAAACTTAGCCAATGGTGTCCTTCCCCTCCCCCGCTAGAAGCTCATGCTCTCGATAGGATTCGCCCCGGCAGACTCTTTTCCACGCTGGCGCTTCACGCATAGAGTTTCTCAGGGCTGTTTAACATGCCTCGTTCCCTCAAGGGCCATATATGACATGCTTTCCGCTTTTCGTCCTTCTTCTTCTCTTAAGACATTACGAATCTCATTGGAAGGGTTTCCGATCTTTCGTGAGGGTATGACATAAAGAAAGAATAACTGAGGCCACATTCTTGGAACTTCTTTCTTGTCTTTCCCACATTAATTTAAGGGAAGACGTCATCTACAATTGCAACTCACCTTGCCGTCCTGACTGACCCCCTTAACCCTATTCGTTCCGACCCGGGCCACATTTGCCCCCCCCTGAGGATTTTTGTCAAAACGATCATTTTTTTTTTATTACCAAGTTTAAAAGAAAAACAGACCTACTGATAAACGTAGAAAATACCGTAGATTAAGATGCGATATCAAAAATAACCATAGGAGCCTCCGTTATCTTGCTAAACACGAATATTTAGAAACACCGACGCGAATCATTTTGAAGCACGGCGATACGCTGTGAAAAAAAAACCAACGTTCAAACGCCTCCGGATGACGATATTATTACTGTTATAAGTATTAATATACCTGTATTGTATAGTGCTATACTGCATGTTCTGCATCTTTTATGTTAACAAAGCTTTAGCTGATACACTAAACAGACCAACAAACAAGCTAGCTGTAATAAAAACAGACGAAAACAGTACACAGCCCGCTGTGTACGAGAGTTATTCAACGGCAGTTGGCGACACGAGCTTGTGATTGCGGCGAGGCGATGACGAATTATGGCACATACAATACTTATTTTGACACTACCATAAGGTGATAACTGTGTCTCGTACATATGTTAATTTCTTGTACTTTGACCAGACAATTCCTATATATAGCTAATAAAGAAAAAACGTACGTGCTTGGAGTCAGAGAGAGAGAGAGAGAGAGAGAGAGAGGCCAGTCATAGGCTATTTGACCGTTTGAACCTAGCTCCCTCTCTTCCATCTTATATATATATATATATATATATATATATATATATATACATATATATATATATATATATATATATATATATATATATATATATATATATATATATATTAACCAGGCAACAATGATAATACCCAAAATAATATCAGTGCCAGTGTCACTTGCTGCGAAATATTCATGTCATTCATATTCAGTTCCTTTCAATATAAGCAAATATACTCTTATCGGCAAAAAAATTTTTTAGCGTAATAAAAAAATACTATGAAAGATGGAAGAGAGGGGAGCTACTATAGGTTCAAACGGTCAAATAGCCTATGACTGGCCTCTCTCTCTCTCTCTCTCTCTCTCTCTCTCTCTCTCTCTCTCTCTCTCTCTCTCTCTCTCTCTCTCTCTCTCTATATATATATATATATATATATATATATATATAAAAATACTATGAAAGATGGAAGAGGGGAGCTAGGTTCAACCGGTCAAATAGCCTATGACTGGCATCTCTCTCTCTCTCTCTCTCTCTCTCTCTCTCTCTCTCTCTCTCTCTCTCTCTCTCTCTCTCTCTATATATATATATATATATAAAATACTATGAAAGATGGAAGAGAGGGGAGCTAGGTTCAAACGGTCAAATAGCCTATGACTGGCCTCTCTCTCTCTCTCTCTCTCTCTCTCTCTCTCTATGTATATATATATATATATATATATATATATATATATATATATATATATATATATATATATATATATATATATATATATATATCTATATATATATATATATATATATATATATATATATATATATATATATATATATATATATATATATATATATATATATATATATATATATATATATATATATATATATATATATATATATGATAATACCAAAATAATATCAGTGCCAGTGTCACTTGCTGCAGAAATATTCATGTCATTCATATTCAGTTCCTTTCAATATAAGCAAATATACTCTTATCGGCAACAAAAAAAATTACTTTCTATAAATCACTGGCCTCGTATGGTTTATTTTGGGGGACCTGGATGCATTGAGAGAGAGAGAGAGAGAGAGAGAGAGAGAGAGAGAGAGATTATTTTGGGATATCAAGACGAATAGGAAAGCAAAATTTAGCGTAATAAAAAAAATACTATGAAAGATGGAAGAGAGGGGAGCTAGGTTCAAACGGTCAAGTAGTCTATCATTGGCCTCTCTCTCTCTCTCTCTCTCTCTCTCTCTCTCTCTCTCTCTCTCTGACACTTATCATCAACGCCACCATCACGACCACCATCATCACCACCATCATCATCACCACCATCATCATCACCACCATCATCATCACCACCACCATCATCACCACCATCATCATCAACAACATCATCATCACCAACATCATCAACATCATCACCGTAATCACCACCATCATCATCACCACCATCATCATCACCACCATCATCACCACCATCATCATCACCACCATCATCACCACCAACATCATCACCACCATCATCACCACCATAATCATCACCACCATCACCATCATCACCATCATCATCACCATCATCATCACCACCATCATCATCACCACCATCATCATCACCACCATCATCATCACCACCATCATCATCACCACCACCATCATCACCACCACCATCATCACCACCATAATCATCACCACCATCACCATCATCACCATCATCATCACCATCATCATCACCACCATCATCATCACCACCATCATCACCACCATCATCATCATCACCACCATCATCATCACCACCACCATCATCATCACCATCATCATCACCACCATCATCATCACCACCATCATCATCACCACCATCATCATCACCACCACCATCATCACCACCATCATCACCACCATAATCATCACCACCATCACCATCATCACCATCATCATCACCATCATCATCACCACCATCATCATCACCATCATCATCATCATCACCATCATCACCATCATCATCACCATCATCATCACCACCATCATCACCACCATCATCATCACCACCATCATCATCACCACCATCATCACCACCATCATCACCATCATCATCATCATCATCACCATCATCATCACCACTATCATCATCACCACTATCATCATCATCACCATCATCATCACTATCATCACCACCATCATCATCATCACCATCATCATCACCACTATCATCATCACCATCATCACCATCATCATCACCACCATCATCATCACCACCATCATCATCACCACCATCATCATCACCACCATCATCACCACCACCATCATCACCACCATCATCATCACCACCATCACCATCATCACCATCATCATCATCATCATCATCATCACCACCATCATCATCATCACCACCATCACCATCATCACCAACACCATCATCATCACCACCATCACCATCACCACCATCATCATCACCACCATCATCATCAACATCATCATCATCATCATCAGCACCATCATCACCACCATCATCATCACCACCATCATCATCACCACCATCATCATCACCACCATCATCATCATCATCAACATCATCATCACCACCATCATTACCATCATCACCATCATCACCACCATCATCATCACCACCATCATCATCACCATCATCATCACCACCATCATCATCACCACCATCACCATCACCACCATAATCATCACCATCATCATCACCACCATCATCATCATCACCACCATCACCATCATCATCATCACCACCATCACCATCACCACCATCATCATCACCACCATCATCACCATCATCATCACCACCATCATCATCACCACCATCATCACCATCATCACCACCATCATCACCATCATCACCACCATCATCATCACCACCATCACCATCACCACCATAATCATCACCATCATCATCACCACCATCATCATCATCACCACCATCACCACCATCATCATCACCACCATCATCATCACCACCATCATCATCACCACCATCATCACCATCATCATCACCACCATCATCATCACCACCATCATCACCATCATCACCACCATCATCATCACCACCATCACCATCATCACCAAAAAGGAGGAAGAAGAGGATGAAGAAGAGGAAGAGGAAGAAGAGGAGGAAATAGAGGAAGAGGAGGGAGAGGAGGAAGAAGAAGAGGAAGGAGAGGAAGATGCAGAAGAGGAGGAAAAAGAGGAAGAAGAAAAGGAAGAGGAAGAAGAAGAGGTAGGGGAGGAAAAGGAGGAAGAAGCTAGAAGAGGAAGAAGAAGAGGACGAGAAGCTAGGAAGAGGTGGAAAAGTATAGAAGAAGAGGAGGAAGAAGAGGAAGAAGAGGAGGAAAAGAGGAAGGGGACAATAAGGAGGAAGAAGAGGAAGAAGGAAGAAGAGGAAGACTAGGAAGAGTAGGAAGAAGAGGAAGAAAAGGAGGAAGAGGATGAAGAAGAGGAAGAGGAAGAAGAGGAGGAAATAGAGGAAGAGGTGGGAGAGGAGGAAGAAGAGAAAGAGGAAGAGGAGGAAGAAGAAGAGCAAAATCAAGAAAAAGGAAGAAGAAGATGAGAAGGAAGAAGAAAAGGAAGAGTGAGAGGAAGAATGAGGAAGAAGAGTAGGACGAGAAGCTAGGAAGAGGAGGAAAAGTAGGAAGCAGAGGAAGAGGAAAAGGAAAAAGAAGAAGAGGAAGAGGAGGGGGAAAAGAGGGAAGAGGGAAAAGGAGAAAGAAGAGGAAGAGGAGGAAGAAGAGGAAAAGGAGGAAGAAGAGGAGGAAGGAAAGGAGGAAGAGCAGGAAGAAGAGGAGGAAATAGAGGAAGAAGAGGAGGAGGAGGAAGAACAGGAAGAGGAGGAAGATGAAGAAGAAGAGGAAGAAGGAAGGGAAGAGGAAGAAGAGGAAGAGGCAGAAGAAAAGGAAGAGGAAGAAAAAGAGGCGAGAAGCTAGCGAGAAAAGGAAAAGGAGGAAGAAGAGGAAGAGGAAGAATAAAAGGAGAAAGAAGAGGAAGAGGAGGAAGAAGAAAAGGAGAAAGAAGAGGAGGAAGAAAAGAAGGAAGAAGAGGAAGAAGAAGAAGAAAAGAAGGAAGAATAGGAAGAGGAGGAAGAAGAAGAAAAGAAGGAAGAATAGGAGGAAGAGGGAGAAAAGGATTTTATTTCTTGAGAGTTTCTTTTCACTCATTATTCACTATTGCTTTACACCATTGATTAGGTTGCAGTACTTAGTGTTCACGAGCGTTATTGTTGTTCAGAAAAATCAATACGATGCTGGCTATACGAGCGCGAAAAATCTCAAGGGGTCGGAACGTATAGGGTTAAGCACGGCTGGGGACTTGTCCGAGACCCTCAATCAGTTCAGCTTAAGCGTGGCTCTTTCATCAAAATCCTTCCCCTAGAAAAGACAGCACCTTTTGGTCCCTAGAAAAAGTTATAACGTCCCTCTCTTCCTCCAAGTACCACGACGAACCTTCAGTAATGGACCTTTTTAAAGCGCACTCTGTACCTTGTAGGGCTCACCTCCGGCTTCAGGTCCACACAGTTCAGGGCGCTAATACGTTCCCCGGGTACACTGCATCCACGGCATGTTGGTTTCGCAGTTTCCTTAGCTCCGCCTCCTATGCTTCCTTTTCGGTCGTGATCCTTTCCTATTGTGATTAGATTTTGGCTTAAATGAATTGGCCTAGTGCTCCTTTGGATTTGTTGAGCTGGTTTTCCCCCTCTCGGGTAAAGGAGAGGATTCTTCAAGATTGTACACTATGCTAAGTTTGGATGACTCAGGCCGTCTCTACGCATACCGACTTGGGACGCAAAAGTAGACTCAGGTTTGTGGCACTTCTAATGGAGTCGCCTTCTCCCCTGCTCCAAGTGCACTAGTCATGGAGGGTTTCCAAAATGACGATTTTGATCTCTGAAAAACCTATTTTTGGGAACCCGGAATGACTAGTGCACATTCCTTAGTTCCCCCCCTCCTCCCCACATAAGGTTCCTCCAGCCTCCGTCGAAGCACCTTGAAAGAATGAAGTATGGGGTTTGCGGCACCTCTCTCTACCTGTGTCCAGGTTGCGCTGCCAACACCCTGCTAGATTTGTTCACTCGACTGTTTCACACGTTATCATTTTTTTTTCTAGTGCAGCGTAGACTCTTTATAGTCTAGAAGTTGAGATATTGCCGTTTTTCTCTAGGCTTTTTCTCGAGAGCGAGTATCCCTCTCACATTATAGCTATTGTGCAGTAGCCATTCCGGTGTGGTGTCATGAGACATCCGGGGATCATGAGACATCCCATTTTGAATACATACATGAATTTCGACACGGTACCATGTCTTTTGTCGACTGCTTGTCGGGATCTGTCCAACCCAGGTTTATTTATTCTATTAAAAAAGCAAATGATGACGCATGTATGTATAGAACTAGGAAATCAACAATCACTCTTCTTCTTCTTCTTGTGACCTAATATGCTTTGCATCGCTTTTTAGGTCCTCTTTGGTACTTTTTTTTACACTTAGAGGCTTCCCTTAGTTACTCTATGATGGTAAATTTTGGGTTCCGCGGTGCTAAATTAAGGATGGGATGTCTCATGATACCGGATGGCAGATGACACCACACCGGGTTCCAAAAAATAGGTTTTTCAGAGATCAAAACCGTCATTCTCCTCAGGGGTCTCTTGGACGAACCCAGGCCGTTCGTGGCGTAGGTCAACTTTATTTATAGTGGCTGCCATAATGTATGTTAGGGTTTATAACTTTCAGCGTCGTGTGGTGGGATTCGAACCCATATCCTCGGCCGCACCATACCCGCACACTACCCAATTGGCCCCTGCCTACTATTGTTTGGCGTAGAATGTGAAACAATTACTTGTAGCATTTTTGAGCAGCTGCATGGTGAACTGTGAAAAATCTGGTCAAGACAGAGAAAACATCGATGCATGTGCGTGAGATACTGGCATTATAAAATACAGTACATGAAGGCTCTTTGCGTGTGGCTGAATGGATAAAAAATAAAGGAATGTCATCTACACTGTTTCTGTCAAGTTCAACTTTAATATGATGACCTTGATGATGAGAATGGTAGCGTGTAAAGTATAATATTTTTTTTGCCATCACCGAAATACATAAAGATGTTAAGAAAAAAATTATAATAACTGGACACTCTGTCCACCCGAGGCACCCTGGTAGAAATGTTTTTGCATCTATTTACATTTTTCCATACAGGGAACCTAGATCTCTCTCTCTCTCTCTCTCTCTCTCTCTCTCTCTCTCTCTCTCTCTCTCTCTCTCTCTCTCTCTCTCTCTCTCTCTCTGTGTGTGTGTGTGTGTGTGTGTATATATATATATATATATATATATATATATATATATATATATATATATATATATATATATATATATATATATATATATATATATATATATATATATATATATATATATATATATATATATATATATATATATATATATATCTGGTGTGAGAGAGTGAGAGAGAGTGAGAGAGAGAGAGCGAGAGCGAGAGAGAGAGAGAGAGAGAATTATTTTATTTTCAAACATTAAAGGAATGAAGTTATTATTACCAGCGATTTTGAATAAAAATGTATTTTTTCTTGGTAACATTGAATATTAGTTGGTTATACTTAATCCATTTACATACTGAATATAATTCTGAACATAAGTTTAAATATGAAGTGTGTTTGTTCTTATCTGCTAATAAAAGCGTGGTGGCATTTGCATATATTGTAAACTTAAATTTGGAGCTAGCTAAAGTTGTCATCAATAATATATTAAGAACAAAATTCGACCCAAAACAGAACCTTGAGGAGTACCCGTAGAAATTGGCTTGTTGCATAAGCGTTTTTTTATTGTAGTAGACCGCGTGTGTTCTGTTACTGAGGTAGCTTCTAAATAGTTGTAATAATTGACCTCTAGTACCAAAATTATCTGGTTTACTAAGAAGTATTTGATGGTTTAAAGAATCAAAAACTTTCGAGAAGTCAACAGATTGCCCAATAACATAATACCCTTCATCAAGATATATATGAACATTAGACATAAACTGAAGAATTGTTATTTCAGCAGAACGACTAGCCCTAAAGCCATGATAACAGTTTGATAACAATTCACGGTTTTCTAAGTAATTCCTTGGACAATGTCATATTTTTTTTTTTTTTTTTTTACAGCAAAGGAGACAGCTCAAGGGCACAAAAAAGTAAACATTAATAAAAAAAAAGCCCGCTACTCGCTGCTCCTAAAAAGAATCCAAAGAGGTGGCCGAAAGATAGGTCAGTTTCGGGAGGAGAGGTGTCCTGATACCCTCCTCTTGAAAGAGTTCAAGTCGTAGGCAGGAGGAAATACAGATGAAGGAAGATTGTTCCAGAGTTTACCAGCGTGAGGGATGAAAGAGTGAAGATGCTGGTTAACTCTTGCATAAGGGGTTTGGACAGTATAGGGATGAGCATGAGTAGAAAGTCGAGTGCAGCGGGCGGGGGGGAGGCATGCAGTTAGCAAGTTCAGAAGAGCAGTCAGCGTGGAAATATCGATAGAAGATAGAAAGAGAGGCAACATTGCGGCGGAATTTAAGAGGTAGAAGACTATCAGTATGAGGAGGAGAGCTGATGAGACGAAGAGCCTTTGCCTCCACTCTGTCCAGAAGAGCTGTGTGAGTGGAGCCCCCACACATGAGATGCACACTCTATACGAGGGCGGACAAGGCCCTGTATATGGACAGCAACTGTGCAGGGAGAAGAACTGGCGGAGACGGTACAGAACGCCCAGCCTCGAGGAAGCTGATTTAGTAAGAGATGAGATATGAAGTTTCCAGTTGAGATTTTGAGTTAAGGATAGACCGAGGATGTTTAGTGTTGAGGAAGGTGATAGCTGGGTGTTGTCAAAGAATAAGTGATAGTTGTTTGGAAGATTGTGTCGAGTGGATAGGTGGAGAAACTGTGATTTTGAGGCGCTGAAGGACACCAGGTTCTTCTTGCCCCAATCGGAAATAATAGTAAGGTCTGAGGCTAAGCGTTCTGCAGCCTCCAGCCTTGAGTCGTTAAGTTCCTGAAGGGTGGGTCTTCTATTAAAAGAAGTTGAATAATGCAGAGTGGAATCATCGGCGTAGGAATGGATAGGACAGTTCGTTTTGGAAAGAAGATCATCAATGAACAACAGAAAAGAGTGAGATAGGACAGAACCCTGTGGGACACCACTGTTAATAGATTTAGGGAAGAACAGTGACCGTCTACCACGGCAGAAATAGAACAGTCAGAAAGGAAACTGGAGATAAAGGTACAGAGAAGGATAGAAACCGTAGGAGGGTAGTTTAGAAAGCAAAGATTTGTGCCAGACCCTATCAAAAGCTTTTGATATGTCCAGCGCAATAGCAAAGTTTCACCGAAACGGCTAAGAGAGGATGACCAAGAGTCAGTTAAGAAGGCTAGGAGATCACCAGTAGAACGCCCCTTGCGGAACCCATACTGGCGATCAGATAGAAGGTCAGAAGTGGAAAGGTGCTTTTGAATCTTACGGTTAAGGATTGATTCAAAAGCTTTAGATAGACAAGAAAGTAAAGCAATAGGACGGTAGTTTGAGGGATTGTAGCGTTAAACCTTATTAGGTACAGGCTGTGTTAAGGCATACTTCCAGCAAGAAGGAAAGGTAGATGTTGACAGGCAGAGGCGAAAGAGTTTGACCAGGCAGGGTGACAGCACGGAGGCACAGTTTTTAAGGACAATAGGAGGCACTCCATCAGGTCCATAAGCCTTCTGAGGATTGAGGCCAGAGAGGGCATAGAAAACATCATTTTGAAGAATCTTTATAACAGGCATAAAGGAGTCAGAGGGGGGATGAGTAGGAGGAATATGCCCAGAATCGTCCAGAGTGGAGTTTTTAGAAAAAGTTTGAGAGTTCAGCCTTAGAGATAGATGAGACGGCAGTGTATGTATATATATATATATATATATATATATATATATATATATATATATATATATATATATATATATATATATATATATATATATATATATATATATATATATATTAGTTTCGATAAATGATGGTAAAATGAACATGGGTCGAGAATTGTTGATGTCTGCCTCAGGGTTGGCAAAAAACAATGTGTTTTTTTTTTAAACAAAAACATGTTTTTTTTTTTTTTTGGTTTAAACCAGGTTTTTTTTTTGTTTAAACCATGTTTGTTTGTTTTTGGTTTAAACCACATATATTGTTTTGTTTTTTTGCTCTTCAATATTTTTATTTCAGTAATTCTATCCGTATATACATATATATATATATATATATATATATATATATATATATATATATATATATATATATATATATATATATATACATATATGAGTTTGAAAAGGAATTATATATAGATTTAGAGATGGATTAAGCAATATATTCATTTGATCTTCATACAATCTGTAAAAGAGGCAAAATGCAACTTCTCTAACATGCTTTTTAATTGCAATCTAAGAGAGTAGTAAAACATGAAAGACCTCTTCTAATTTTCTAGTTGCATGCAACAAAAGCAGTTGTAAGAGAGAGAGAGAGAGAGAGAGAGAGAGAGAGAGAGAGAGAGAGAGAGAGCGCTTTCCTGGCTATATCCCGCACCGCATACTGCCGCTGCATCGCGCTCCCCGGAGTTAGGAGCGCTGTTATGATGACTCAGAACAACAATGGCCGCCTTAGCATACATAGACTGTACGTATGTACAATTTACAGTCCACAGACGCCAGTGTCACCATGTAACATGGACAGCATGCATCTAATATCTACTGTGCTAAAACCTAAGTAATACTTATTCTGAGTTATTAATGAGACTAGAGTCACTAGGACTGAAAATCATCAGAATAGTGGTCCTGGCAATTATTCAGGCGCCGATTACCATTGCAGCTTCCAGGACAGCGCCCCCCCTTCGGTGATGACTGCATTCACGATGCCCCCCCTACAATACCTAGTTACACTACACCTCGCTGCTACAGTAATACACTACCGGAACACAACACTATCACTTTGCACCTTGCTCCCGACCGCAGCTCGCAGCTCTGAATGACTAGAATCGTGAGTCACTCTTTCCCTTCCCACCAGGATTGCCAGGTTTGGCATAATTATGCCAATTTGGTATATTCCAGGCCTGGTTGGCGTACTGGAACTTTAGTTTTATCCCTAACCTCATTTGGCATAATTTTTGGTATATTCCGGGGTGTTTTTAATATTATTTCATTTATATTCATAATAAGGTGCTGGAAGTCAAAGACGCTGACCAGATTCTATACTATATCTAGTGAATAAAACATCAGAAAAAAACATTATACACATCAGATGAGGGTACCATTCCTCTTGGTACCGTTTCAGGACCTAAAGTTCCTGATCACCGCAGAATGCGTATTGTTCGTGTTCGGTTACTAATCTGCTGGTCTGTGCGGGAAAGGAGAAAGTGGCCTCCGCTGCCCAGCAGTGCCCAGGATTGTACGCTACTTTACAAGGACTTACGCTATCCCAGCTGTGTTGTTGTGTCTTACAAGTGGACTTAAGTATCAGAGTGTGCTAGGATCCGTTCCTGACCCGCAGTAAAGGCTATGAGTCGCAAAAACTTGGAAGTATTTGTGGCGTGTTCCTCGGAGGCATCGACGAATATGTCGGAAACGCTGCGGCATCACATTTTTACGTGCTTATAAAAACCTTGAGAAGCCATTTTAACGTGATTTTAGGAGTAAATAAAGCCGTTCGTATCATGTTCTCCCCTCACAGTGTGGCATCAAAGAAAGGAGGCCAGAAATCTTTAAAATGTGCTGATAGGAGTCGGTTTCTGAGTCAAAGAACTCCTTTGCATCCTTGTAATCTACTGCTGCACACATTAGTTACAAGGGCGTCGGTGATGCGATAGTGTGGAATGTGGAGGGAGTGGACAGTGCTCGATTGGAAACAAGATATGAAAGACCAAAATTGTGTTTTAACTAAGCTAAAGTGATGGAGGCTGCTGTGAGGGACGCGCAAGTTTGGTGCGAAAACGGGTCCTATGTAAGGGGTCTTGGCTTGTAACTCCCAAGAAAAGGCTAAGATAATATGCATTTGAAAGATGTGCCAGTCTTAAAAGTGCTGAAATAATGCAACGTGTGCGTGTGTCTACCATTCCAGTGCTTGAACAGTGCCATACAGAGAAGGTGATGTGAGGGTAAGTGGGAGGATAAGATGACGCGCTAAATCCTTCTTGTGTCAGACCTCATAACGCCGAAAATATATAGATACGCATACGTTGAACTACCATGTAATTTAAATTGATTCATACTGTATACTGAACATACTTAATTACAAAAACAGAGCAAATAGTGTATAGAAAAGTGAGTATATTGATGGGTTCTTGGTTTAAACCAGGGGTATTTTTTTTTTGTTTTTTTTTTATGTTTTCGGTGTGTTCCCTATAGGTTGATCCTTTTTTTTTTTTTTTTTTTGCTAGTCTTTCCAGCCTATTTACTTATGCTACTTTTTAGGGCTGGTATGATATACAGGCTGATGAATTTTTTGGAATGTAAACGAATTATTTTAAATGGAAAAGTGTTTTTGATATAAGCCAAAATACAGTGATTTTTTTTTTAAGATTGTTATGCGCATTTACTTTGCAGGACATCATTCCATTCTTCTAGAGCAAGTTCATTATAAAAAAATTATAAAGCTGTCTCCGAGTAAATATATATATATATATATATATATAGATATCTATATATATTTATATATATATATATATATATATATATATATATATATATTTATATATATATATATATATATATATATATATATATATATATATATATATATATATATATTCTTTATCCTGGAGGTTAGTAAAGTCAAACTGGAAAATTATTGGAAATTGATCGAATATATCAGTTTCAATTATGAGGTTATTGATATTTGATTTTACCTGTGTACTCCATATGTGGTTTATCAGACTTGCATATTTGTCATTTCCTATACATGGCCTTGTGATTAATTGAAATGGAGAGAATGAGTATATTAATTAGAGTAATAAAATCGTGAACAAAATTGTCATTCAAATACATTATAATAATAATAATAAATTATCCAGGCTATAATTTATCATGGCAAACATACCTTCATATTTCCTATCACTTGCTCTGTTAGCGTATTCATTAAATTGCTTCAGTAGGCATTGTTATCACCACTGGGTGGCATATATATACAAACACAAATATAACTTATCCATAATCGAAATTTCAACTAAACAATCTAAGAAACTGTTTATTACTGAAAAATTATCAGATGTTGTAGAATGATTCTTACTGGAAACATAATGCGTAGTTTATCCTCCATAACTATTTCTGCAATGGTTAAACATGTTGTATCCGGGTAGCTGGTGCAGAGGAGTGAGTGACTGATCAGGTCTTTTTTCTGAGAAATTTAAAATGTCAAGTTTCATACCATCATTATGCATTGATAAAGCAGTCAGTGTGTGTGTGTGAGAGAGAGAGAGAGAGAGAGAGAGAGAGAGAGAGAGAGAGAGAGAGAGAGAGAGAGAGAGAGAGAGAGAGAGAGAGAGAGAGAGAGAGAGAGAGAGAGAGAGAGAGAGAGAGTGTGTGTGTGTGTGTGTGTGTGTGTGTGTGTGTGTGTGTGTGTGTGTGTGTGTGTGTTTCGGAGGAGGTGCGTGAGTAGCTGTGAGGCTCATCACTAAGAAACAGACACTGCAGCGTTTGTCGGCGCTAGGGAGGAGGTTCTTTTGTCCTGCTGCTCTTCTCGCAATGCTGACAATTCTGGTAAGATGAGATTTTGATTTTTTTTTTTAAATAATCGACCAAATTGCGCACTTACTCATGTTAGTACTAGACGCCACTTAAACTTATAGCTTGTCAGCAGTATGCAATCGTCCTCCTTCCTTGCTCCTCCCTATCTTTCTACATTATATCCTCTATTGATCTACTTATTCTTTCAATATTTTCCTTCATTCCTTGTACCTTTACTTCTCTAGTTTTACCTCCTCCTGGACTTTCTTCACGCTTTCTCTTTCATAACAACAACAACAAAAAAAAAACACTTGCCCTCACACGCTACTATTGTTATTATTGTTATTATTATTATTATTATTATTATTATTATTATTATTATTATTATTATTATCTTTGTAAAATATATACTTATACTTACTATTTCTTCCAACACGGTCTTCGTAGCTAGATTTTCTCTGATGTGAAGAATGATAATTATATATGTTGTGACTCCTTTAAGTACTTTCAATAATCACATAAAAAAACATGACTCAATAGTGTCTGTATGTGGGCGCTAACAGTCAGGTACCTGTCGCAACGGGTACAACCTAAACCATAGGCAAAGTATCAGAATTGTCCTTCGATTCACCGCGACATATGTATCAAAGTCACGTTATTATTATTATTATTATTATTATTATTATTATTATTATTATTATTATTATTGTTATTATTATTGTTATTATTATTAGTTGTAGTAGTAGGTAGTAGTAGTAGTAGTAGTAGTAGTAGTAGTAGTAGTAGTATGTTATTATTATTATTATTATTATTATTATTATTATTATTATTATTATTATTATTATTATTATTATTATTATTATTATTATTATTACTGTTGTTATTATTGTTATTATTATTATTATTATTATTATTATTATTATTATTATTATTATTATTATTGTTATTATTATTATCATCATCATCACAATATTAATAGAAGACACGAATCAGGTAAGGGGGGAGAATGCGAACACAATGCGCTGCCTGTTCAGCAAGATCCAAACACCCGAGACACCGAGAAAGAGAAAAAAAGGAAAGTGAAATCAATGTGAGTAAGTAACCGCATACGCCTGAGGGCGCGTCGCTTCACTTACTCAACGCCCCCCCCCCCCTCCCCCCCAAGCAAACTCCCATCCAGCTATCATTTCCGTATCAAGTCCACCTGGCAAGATCGTCTCCCCTCAGGGTTTTCTCCTACATAACCCTCCGAGGATGATCGACTTCCGGAAGGCTTGCCGCTTGACCCTAAAGCTGGATGTGGCCTTCACGGACAAAGCTGGTAACATATTCGACACAAAGTTATTTCAACAGTACCCTATGATCCTTCGAAACCACTTGGTACCAAAGGCATCGACATGCCTCTGGAAGTACCAATACAGTGTCCATGTCTCAGAGCCACACAGGAAGATAGGGAGCACAAGCGACTTTAAGATTCGAATCTTTGCCCGCCTGCATGTGTATCGACAACGCCGTATACTCCTGTTGAGCGAGTCCATATCACCGTGAACAAGGACAATATGAAACCTTTGGTGACCTTGACATCCTCAGCAAACTCATGAACAGATTGATCTGTATAGTTCAGCAAGCCTCCAAACGACTCGATCTTGTTCCTGAAGCTTTGCCGCCTCATGCAGGAAGGGATTGCGGTGAAACAAGAGGATCAAGAAATAGAGCGACAGGCAAGATTGTCACCCATTATTTTTTTGTATAACAAAGGAGACAGCTCAAGGGCACAAAAAAGGAAACAATAATAAAAAAAGCCCTCTACTCGCTGCTCCTAAAAAAAGAATTCAAAAAGAGGTGACCGAAAGAGAGGTCAATTTCAGGAGGAGAGGTGTCCAGATACCCTCCTCTTGAAAGAGTTCCAGTCGTAGGTAGGAGGAAATACAGATGAAGGAAAATTGTTCCAGAGTTTACCAGCGTGAGGTATGAAAGAGTGAAGATGCTGGTTAAGTCTTGCGAAAGGGGTTTGGACAGTATAGGGATGAGCATGAGTAGAAAGTCGCGTGCAGGGGGCCGCGGGAAGGGGGGTGGCATGCAGTTAGCAAGTTCAGAAGGGCAGACACCCTGAAAATATCGATAGAAGATGGAAAGGGAGTCAACATGGCGGCGGAAATTAAAAGGTAGAAGACTATCAGTAAAAGGAGGAGAGCTGATGAGACGAAGAGCCTTAGACTCCACTCTGTCCAAGAGAGCTCCCCTGTATATGGATAGCAACTGTGCGGTGGAGAAGAACTGGCGGAGATGATACAGAACGCCCAACCTCGAGGAAGCTGATTTAGTGAGAGAGGAGATGTGTAGCTTCCAGTTTAGATTTTGAGTTAAGGATAGATCGAGGATGTTTAGTGCTAAAGATGGTGAAAGCTGAGTGTTGTCGAAGAATAGGACATAGGTGTTTGGAAGACTGTGTCGAGTTAATAGGTGGATTTTTTTTTTTTTTTTGAGGCATTGAAGGACACAAGGAGCCTACCCAAATCGGAAATGATAGTAAGGTCTGAGGTTAAGCGTTTTGCAGCCTCCAGCCTGGAGTCATGTAATTCCTGTTGAGAGAGTCTTCTGTTGAATGAAGTTGAATACTGCAGAGTGGAGTCATCTGCGTATGAGTGGATAGGACAGTTTGTTATGGAAAGAAGATCATTTATGAATAACATGAAGAGAGTGGGTGATAGGACAGAGCGATGTGGAACACCACTGTTAATAGGTTTAGGGGAAGAACAGTGATCGTCTACCAGAGCGGAGATAGAACGGCCGGAAAGGAAACTGGAGGTAAAGGACCAGATAGAAGGATAGAATCCGAAAGAGGAGTTTTATTTATTTATTGTTATTTTTTTACATCTAAGGAGACAGTTCAAGGGCGCAGAGAAAAAAAATAAAAAAGCCCGCTACTCAGTGCTCCCGAACAGAGCTCAAAGGAGTGGCCAAAAAGAGAGGTCAATTTCGGGAGGAGAGGTGTCCTGACACCCTCCTCTTGAAAGAGTTCAAGTCGTAGGCAGGAAGAAATACAGATGAAGGAAGATTGTTCCAGAGTTTACCAGCGTGAGGGATGAAAGAGTGAAGATGCTGGTTGACTCTTACATAAGGGGTTTGGACAGTATAGGGATGAGTAGAAAGTCGTGTGCAGCGGGGCCGCGGGAGGAGGGGAGGCATGCAGTTAGCAAGTTCAGAAAAGCAGTCAGTATGAAAATATCGATAGAAGATAGAAAGAGAGGCAACATGGCGGCGGAATTTGAGAGGTAGAAGACTATCAGTATGAGGAGGAGAGCAGATGAGACGAAGAGCCTTTGACTCCACTCTGTCATGGAGAGCTGTGTCAGTGGAGCCCCCCCACACATGAGATGCATACTCCATACGAGAGCAAAGACTTGTGCCAGACTCTATCGAAGGCTTTCGATATGTCTAGCGCAACAGAGAAAGTTTCACCGAAACGGCTAAGAGAGGATGACCAAAAATCAGTTGAGAGAGCAAGAAGATTGCCAGTAGA
Organism: Eriocheir sinensis; assembly: GCF_024679095.1. NCBI lineage: Eukaryota > Metazoa > Arthropoda > Malacostraca > Decapoda > Varunidae > Eriocheir > Eriocheir sinensis. Next base: position 4,207,220 of record NC_066512.1, read on the forward strand.
ACGCCCCTTGCGGAACCCATATTGGCGATCAGAGAGAAGGTTAGAAGTGGAAAGGTGCTTTTGAATCTTCCGGTTAAGGATTGATTCAAAAGCTTTAGATAGACAGGAAAGTAAAGATATAGGGCGGTAGTTTGAAGGATTGGAACGGTCACCCTTCTTAGGTACAGGCTGTACGAAGGCGTTCTTCCAGCAGGAAGGAAAGGTAGATGTTGATAGGCAGAGGCGATAGAGTTTGACCAGGCAGGGTGTCAGCACGGAAGCACAGTTTTAAGGACAATAGGAGGCACTCCATAAGGTCCATAAGCCTTCTGAGAGTTGAGGCCAGAGAGGGCATAGAACACATCATTCCTAAGAATCTTAATAACAGACATAAAGGAGTCAGAGGGAGGATAAGTAGGAGGAATATGCCCAGAATCGTCCAGAGTGGAGTTGTTACAGAAGGTTTGAGCGAAGAGTTTAGCCTTAGAGATAGATGAGACGGCGGTGTTGCCGTCTGGGTTAAGAAGAGGCGAGAAAGAGGAAGAAGTGAAATCGGAGGAGATATTTTTGGCTAAGTTCCAGAAATCTCTGAAAGAGTTAGAGAAAGCAAGGTGTTGACATTTGCTATGGATAAAGGAGTTTTTGGTAAGTCGAAGAATATATTTGGCACGATTTCGGGCGGAAATGTAAAGATCATGGTTAGCGGGTGTTAGTACCTTTTGTTAGCCTCTCTATCTTTGACAACACGAGAACAAGCGTGATTAAACCAAGGTTTTGGGGGAGTAGAGAACGTACGTGGAATGCATGCCGCCATTCCAGAGACAATCACGTCTGTGATGCGCTGGGAACAAACAGAAGGGTCTCTATCCTGGAAGCAGTAATCATTCCACAGGAAATCGAAAAAAGTACATCCTCAGGTCGTCCCACCGAGCTGAAGCAAAATGCCAGATGCATCGCCTCTTCGGTGGGTCCTGAGGGTGTACAGAAGCGATAGGACAGGATACATAAATAAGGTTGTGATCGGAGGAGCCCAACGGAGAAAACAGTTTGACAGAGTAAGCAGAAGGGTTAGCGGTAAGGAAGAGGTCTAGTATGTATGCATTACGTGATTTTCTGATTGAACCAATCACATGCAGAGACAAATATCACTAACTAATTAACGGGGAGCATGCGTTAGTGGCGTGCGTTATTCTTACAGTGATGTTTCAGGGAAACACTTCCAAAGTTGACTAGAGCACAAGTGGCTGGGTAATTTATTTTTACATTTAAGAAAAAAAGTGCCAACAGTCTTTTAGGTCCACTTTCACAAATTATATTATTGCTTCCTCTTTTCAAATATAAAGACAGATTATCCAGCCACTGATGATTATATACTGTTTATTCGTTTTGTTGTCCAAACACTGTATGAGGGTTCAGCATACAGGAACGTGCGAATTTGAATATTTCAACGCAAGGGTCTGTCATATAAGACAGCAAGACCGCTCATGGCCCACGAATTTTCAGTTATTATGAATCATTCAAGGTATAAGGTATAAGGTATGAATCATTCAAGGCTTTATCAGTTGCACTAAACATATCGAAAGCCTTCGACAGAATCTGGCACAAGTCTTTGCTTTATAAACTCCCCTCTTTCGGATTATATCCTCCTCTCTGTTCCTTTATCTCCAGTTTCCTTTCCGGACGTTCTATCTTTGCTGTAGTAGACGGTCACTGTTCTTCTCATAAACCTATTAACAGTGGTGTTCCACAGGGCTCTGTCCTATCACCCACTCTCTTCCTGTTATTCATCAATGATCTTCTTTCCATAACAAACTGTCCTATCCACTCATACGTTGATGACTCCACTCTGCATTATTCAACTTCTTTCAACAGAAGACCCTCTCAACAGGAATTACATGACTCCAGGCTGGAGGCTGCAGAACGCTTAACCTCAGACCTTACTATCATTTCCGATTGGAGTAAAAGGAACCTTGTGTCCTTCAATGCCTCAAAAACCCAATTTCTCCACCAATCAACTCGACACAATCTTCCAAACACCTATCCCCTATTCTTCAACAACACTCAGCTGTCACCATCTTCAACACTAAACATCCTCGGTCTATCCTTAACTCAAAATCTTAACTGGAAACTTCACATCTCGTCTCTCACTAAATCAGTTTCCTCGAGGTTGGGCGTTCTGTATCGTCTCCGCCAGTTCTTCTCCCCCGCACAGTTGCTATCCATATACAGGGGCATTGTCCGCCCGCGTATGGAGTATGCATCTCACGTGTGGGAGGGGCTCCACTCACACAGCTCTCTTGGACAGAGTGGAGTCTAAGGCTCTTCGTCTCATCAGCTCTCCTCTTCCTACTGATAGTCTTCTACCTTTTAATTTCCGCCGCCATGTTGCCTCTCTTTCTATCTTCTATCGATATTTTCATGCTGACTGCTCTTCTGAACTTGCTAACTGCATGCTACCCCCCCCTCCCGCGGCCCCGCTGCACGCGACTTTCTACACAGGGGGCGGTGTCAGGTGTGGGCGCTAGAAGTTCGCCTGGGAGCCGGAGGTTGGTGCCGTAAACTAGTTCAGCCGAGGAGTGGTGCAGGTCTTCCTTCAGGGAGGACCTGATGCCGAGGAGGACCAAGGGAAGAGCCAGGGACCAGTTGTCGCGTTGGGTGGAGGCCATGAGGGAGGACTTCAGCTGCCGATGGAAGCGCTCGACCATGCCGTTAGCCTGCGGGTGATAGCTTGACGTTCTGTAGCGGCGGATGTCGAGGAGGGTCATAACTTTGTTCCACACTTTAGCCTCGAACTGGCCGCCGCGGTCTGAGGTGACGCTGAGAGGGACGCCGAACCTGGAGATCCAAATAGCGATGAAGGCGTGGGCGACGGCGTCCGTAGTGATATCAGCGATGGGGGCGGGCTCGGGCCAGCGTGTGAAACGATCCACGCAGGTGAGGATGTAACGGTTGCCTGCGGAGAGTTGCAGGGGATTGACAAGGTCTATGTGGACGTGATCGAACCTCTCCGTGACGGGCGTGAAGGTACCGGGTGGAGAGTGAGTGTGTCGCGTCACCTTGGAGGCTTGGCAGTTGGTGAAGGTTTTGGTCCACAGTCTGACGTCTTTGTTAATTCCCTCCCAGATGAAGCGGGCCGTCATCAGGCGCTGCGAGGCTCGGATACCAGGGTGAGAGAGGTCGTGAAGCTGACGGAAGGCATGGTAGCGGTGTCGTTGTGGCAGATAGAGACGGACGGTGGCCGTGGAGACGTCAGCGTAGAGAGTGACCTTGGTGCATGGGAGTGTGATTTTCTTCAATTTAAGCGCCGGGTTGTCCAGAAGCTTCTCCAGCTCTGCGTCGCCGGACTGATCGGCAGCAGTGACGGCGTAATCAAGTGAAGAGGACGTCAAAGCGGTAATGTTGCGGGAGAGGGCGTCAGCTGGAGCGTTGTCTGCACCTTTGATGTACCGGATGTCGGTGGTGAACTGCGAGATGTAGTCCATGTGGCGAAGATGACGTAGTGTGTAGGAGTCTGTGTTCCTCAGGAAGGTAGTGGTGAGGGGCTTGTGGTCGGTGAACACGTGGAAACGACGGCCTTCAATGAAGTAGCGGAAACGCTTGACAGCCTTGAAGATGGCGAGAAGTTCCCGGTCGTAAGCGCTGTACTTGGCTTCAGACTTGGTGAGCTTACGGGAAAAGAAGGCAATCGGCTTCCAGGCGTTGTCGACGAGCTGTTGTAGGACAGCACCAGTCCCAGTGTCGGAGGTGTCTGTTGCTATGGAGATCTCCGCGTCATGGGCAGGGAAGGAGAGCATGACTGTGTCGCTGAGGGCCTTCTAAGCGGCGAGGAAGGCGGCGTCAGCGTCCGGAGTCCAGGCGAGAGTGACAGACTGGCCACGCTTGCAGGGCTTCACCATGGCGTAGAGTGGCTGGAGTATGATGGAGCAGTGCGGGACGAAGCGGTTGTAGAAGTTAACCATACCCAGGAATTCCTGGAGTTGGCGCTGGGTGGACGGCTTCGGGAACTGCTGGATGGCTTCAGTCCTCGAGTTGAGTGGAGCGATGCCTTCTGGAGTAACAGTGTGGCCAAGGAAGGTGAGGGAAGTAACACCGAGCTCAGACTTGTCCACGTTTATCTGTACGCCGTAGTCTTGCAAGCGGGTGAGGACTTGGTGAAGGTGTTGTTTGTGGGAGGCTTCATCCGGGCTAGCGATGAGTAGGCCATCTATGTAGGCGAAGCAGAAGGGTAAACCGCGGAGAACTTCGTCAATGAAGCGTTGAAATGTCTGGGCCGCGTTCATGAGTCCAAACGGCATTCTGACGTATTCAGAGACCGAAGGGCGTGATGACAGCGGTCTTCGGTATGTCATCAGGATGGACTGGAATCTGGTAAAAGGCCTTGACGAGGTCCACACGTGAGAAGATGGTGGAACCAGCAAGTTGGGACGATAATTCCAGGATGTTTGGCACCGGGTATCTGTCCATCTTAGTGCGCGAGTTAAGGGCACGGTAGTCTCCACAGGGACGTATGTCGCCGTTCTTCTTGGGGACCACGTGGAGGGCTGATGACCAGTTGCTGCTGCTGGGCCGTACCATACCTTGACGCAACAGAGACTCGAACTCAGTCTTGGCTTGACGGTAGCGTTCAGGAGCTAAGCGACGGGCCTTGGCGTGTACTGGAGGTCCTGTAGTCTCGATGTGATGCGTGACGTGATGTTTGACGGGCACGCTGGCTGAATAGGGCTGTGTCAGCGTGGGGAAGGACTTGAGCAGGGCAGCGAACTGGTGGTCCTTGTGAACGACGGCGAGTTGCGAGCTGTCGCCTGGTGCTGGTTGTGCATTGGAGAAGATGGAGGTGAGCGGGTCAACCAACCTCCGTCCTTTGACGTCGACTAAGAGGTTGAAGTGCCTTAGGAAGTCTGCTCCGAGGATTGCCTGCGAGACGTTCCCGACGTAGAAGGTCCATTCGAAGCAACATCGTAGGTAAAGGTCCACTTGCATGGTGCATCGCGTGTAGACAGGTATTTTGGTACCGTTGGCGGCGTACTGATGCAAGAGTGGAGGTAGAGTTCGTTGACTGGCGGTTGCTGGGATAATACTGACGTCAGCGCTGGTGTCAATCAAGAACTTGGTATTGGAACGGCAGTCGTGGAGGTGGAGCAGCGCTGAGGGTTGGTGACGAGCACTATGCTACACTAATGCTCGCCCTTGGATTTTGACGCTTTATGCTTGCCCTTGGAGTTTGACGCCTTGTAAGTGCACGGGGTGGTACACCTCGTGGCTCTCTCGCCGAAGTTGTGATGGTACCAACAGAGTCCTGGGCTCCTCGAACGGGAGCGGCGCTGGCGTCGGTGAGGAGTGGGAGAGCGAGAGCGGTGGCGGTCTAGCCGCTTCTCAAGAGAGGTGACCTTCGTCGCGAGCAGGGAGACTTGTTTGATGAGTTCGTCAAGTTGAGTGGTCCCCTGGGAAGCGACGGAAGACACTGAAGAAGCTAGCGGTCCAGGTAGAGTCGCCATGAATTCGTCTGCTAACTTGGCAATGGCGTCAGGCTTCAGGTCGTCCTTAACTCTGAGGAGGCTGCGCTGGATAGCAGGGAGCAGACGTTGGTAAAACAGCTGTTCGAACAAGTCAAGGTCGAAAGACTGGTACTTGTCGCCGAGCAGCTGCTTCATGCGGCGTAGGAGGTCTGTCGGTTTCTCATTACCCAGCTCTTCCTTGGAGAGAAGTTCACGGAGGCGGGTGGCGACATAAGACTGAAGGCGTTGGAGTAGGGCAGTCTTCAGGTCTTCATAGGCATGATCAGAGTTGTAGGCTGAGGCGATGACGTCAGAGACTTGTGGAAGGACGTCGGCGGGCAGGAAGCTAACAGCATGAGTGTACTGAATAAGGCTGTAAGTAATATTGGCAGTCTTGAATCCGCACTCCAAAATCGAGAACCATATGGACGGGTCCTGTGAGCAGAAGGGCGGCGCTTTGAAGGACACCGCCGCCGCAGCGGAGTTGTCGTCAGGCATGGTGAAGTTGAACGGTGTGGAGCAGATTGACAAGGGCGCTGGCGTAAAACGGGCCAGGGGCCACGGCAGTTCGAGAGAGCGTCGGGGGAATTGCGTGTAAAGGCGTTAGCTGCCAGGGTGCCAGGGGCCTCAGCAGTCCGTGAGAGCGTCGAAGGAACTGAGTGTGAAGGCGCTAGCTGCCAGCGTGCCAGGGACCTCGGCAGTCCGTGAGAGCGTCGAACTGCGTATTATTGGCGCCGGCGCGTGCTAGAGGCCTCAGTGGCTCAGGGAACGAACCACAGTGTCCAAGAAGGCACCGTAACACAACACTGCACGCTTAGTAGGCATTGTGACACTGACTGTTGATGGGAACTCATTGCACTAAAATGTTGATGGACACACTGCACTGTACATAAGGATCCACAGGTGTAGGGTAATCCAAGAGGGCGGTGGTAAATTCAGGGGGCAGCTAGTAATCCCTGTTGGGTGTCACAGTGTACTTGTACTTGTACATAAGGATCCACAGGTGTAGGGTAATCCAAGAGGGCGGTGGTAAATTCAGGGGGCAGCTAGTAATCCCTGTAGGGTGTCACAGTGTACTTGTCTCACTGAGTCTGTGTGGCGTGTGGTGGCGTATACACTGAGTCTGTGTGGCACTGTGTGTCTCAGTAATGTGTCGCACTGTGTTTGAGTGTTCACTGAGTCTGTGTAGTGTCACACGGTGTGCGTGTCTCAGTCGCCGTACCAGCGGGAGGGCAGGGAGGAGGAGGGGTGGGGGTGGGTGGGTGGGTGGTTGAGCGCTGGGAGGAGCACCAGGGGGCCTGGAAAGGGGGCACAAAGGGTGCCTGGAGGAGGCGCTGAAGGTGCCAGGAGGAGATGCAGAAGGCGCCTGGAGACGGGGCACATAGGGTGCCTGGAGGAGGCACATAGGGCGCCTGGAGGAGGCACAGAGGGTGCCTGGAGAAGGCGCAGAAGGCGCCTGGAGAAGGGCACAGAGGGTGGCTGGGGGAGGGCGGGGGACAAACCCTGAAGGTGGCAACTACGCCATAAGGGCGTAATGTTTCTCCTGACCTGGGGCTCAACCTCACGAACCCCGAAAGGTGGTGAGGTTTATTGCCCCAGGAGAGGGCGGACGAATGGACAAGTTTCCCTACCCAGGTCCTCCACTCTGGGAGAGAGTGCCCTAAAAACGGCACCGGTTAAAAGCCACCTTGAACCATAGCAACACTGCAGGGTCACCAATTGTTAGCGGTAGCGAGTGTTCTAAGGCTAATAGGTTCACGGATGTATAAAGGCAATATCCGTCAGGGTTACTTTATTGATAAAACAATCACACAAGTCATTAAAACAAACACAACACAAACGAGACGTTGTTAAAGTGTATGTGCGTGTATGTGAATGTTGTTTAGTGTAGATAACATTTATGTGTCGGTGTGAATGTATGAGTTAACAATAGGAGGACGAGGACAGACAGTAGAAGATAAACGAGTAACAATAAATGAACAATTAGGAGGCCACGATACAAACAGGGGGAACAGGACATCGACAGGAAAGCAGACTTTGACGGCACAGGAGCCAATAATAAAAAAACACGAGTCTGCGCTGCAGCACTCAATTCTCACGAGTCACTGGTAACTATTTCGGAGGGGACTCGCCCGCTATAGTCTGTCCCTTCAGCGCAGCTTGGGTCTCCCTCGCCGGCGTCCGCCCTGCAACTCCATATCCATCACTCTCTTTTCCACGTAGTTTTCATCTCTTCTCTTCACATGTCCGAACCACTTCAGTCTCCTCTCCTGCGGTTTTGCCGACGCTTCCACCACCTTCACCGTACCTCGAATCCGGTCATTTCGTATCCTATCTGCTCTCGTCACCCCTCACATCCACCTCAACATCCTCATCTCTGTGACATCCAGCTTCCTTTCTTGCACCTTTTTCAACGCCCATGCCTCCGCTCCGTACAACAACACTGGCCTCACTACCGTCTTTTACACTCTCTCTCTCTCTCTCTCTCTCTCTCTCTCTCTCTCTCTCTCTCTCTCTCTCTCTCTCTCTATATATATATATATATACATATATATATATATATATATATATATATATATATATATATATATATATATAAACAACCAATCAACAGGCTCCCATAGAACACTGAAGATTAGTTAACCTCCTCACTTCCCGATAGACGGCACCACAGTCTCAGCCACACCCCTCCCATCCCGCAGCTCCTCACCGTTTAGTGGCCAGCTGACCACCACCTGGCTGGACAGGCAAGGTGCTGTCCAGTTGATGGTCAGAGGGCACCAGCAATGCTGGTGCCACTCCTTTTTAGATACTTTTGTTACATTTTACACTTTTACATTTTATATTTTATACCTTTACATTTTATACTTTTACATTATATACTTTTTCCTTTTCTATATTATACTTTTACAATTTATACTTTTACGTTTTATACTTATACATTTTATAATTTTACTTTTTTACAATACATTATTTATTGACTGAAGATGCTTAATGTTGAGCGAAACGCGTCGCTGTATCAAGAATACAGTTTAGGACAACTCTTATACCTTATAGAACCTCACATTAAACAGCTAGTGAGAAGGTATAAAAAGTTAATAAGGAATGGGTGAACTGCCATTATGGCATTATTTTTAACAAGCTTTGTATTAAAGAAGGGTCGCTCCCTATCTACACAAATATATATATATATATATATATATATATATATATATATATATATATATATATATATATATATATATATATATATATATATATATATATATATATATATATATATATATATATATATATATATATATATATATATATATATATATATATATATATATATATATATATATATATATATATATATATATATATATATATATATATATATATATATATATATATATATATATATATATATATATTTCATTATTCTGTCCTATCGCTCCTGTACATCCTCAGGACCCACCATAGAGGCGGTGCTTTTTGCATTTCGCTTCAGCTCGGTGGGATGACCTGAGGTTGTAATTTTCCGAATTCCTGTGGAATGTTTACTGCTTCATAGATAGACCCCTCTCTGTGTGCCCAAAGCATCACTGAGGTGATTGTCTCTGGAATAGAGGTAAACATTCCACGTACTTTCTCTAACCCTCTTGCCGTTTTATAGGCACTGATTATTGGTTTAGGTAATAGCAACACAATGCAGCAACCCAAATGGTAAACTTGAACTCAAAATATACTATAAAAGCAGAACCAGCCTTATGTTAATCGTTTTTAAGGTGTTGTTTTTAAAGGTGGCGAGTGTTAAGTGTTAATTTAAGACGCGAACTGTTATCTCACTCGTCACAGGGCCGGTGTTACCGTGGCCTGCTTCACAAGTCGATTGTGGTAGGTGAGATAACACAATAGCCTTTAGTTAAGTGAGGTAATTGATGTGTGGCCGAGCGGAAGCAGTTATAAATTCACTTTAGTTCGCTTTAGTTCTCTACTTCACATACATTAAAAGGTGTGTGGTTTTACGTATAAAAATGGTATTGACAATTTTACACTATAGTTACAAAGTTCATGTGAGCGGTAGCACGAAGATAAGTAGCACACCCAGAGCGGAGCGGCTGAGCACCGCCCGCTGCTCGTCTTCTTTACCCCGCTTCTCCCTTGCGTCTCTCCTTTTATTTGCTTGTTGGTTCGTCCGGAGGGGTGTGGCTTCCTGTAATGACTTGGGATGATTTGTCATCATTTGCTGATCCTTGCTGATCTAGCGTCAGCTCATCACAGTCCCCACGGCCAAAAGCATGACGTATTGTTAAACATCCTGTGGCGCGACACCGACTCGGTGTCGCAACACACACAGTCATACATTCATAGACACATGATATATATATATATATATATATATATATATATATATATATATATATATATATATATATATATATATATATATATATATATATATATTTTTTACATCGCTCGGTCCCCTAAAAATCGCGACCCCGCGACTCACCTCCCCTTTAAAATTAGTGTACCTACCCATGTTACAGTCGCGCAGTGTGTACTAGCTAAGCATGGTTTTGCTACATTGCTTTATAGATTATCACACAAGTCAGAGCCCGCCTAACGATACAAAATAGGGAAATGCCAATGATAATAATTATGCAAGTAACAAGAAATGGGTAATGTACATACAGGTTGAGGTAAACAAAGCTAGATTCATGGACGTGGAAGCTGAGTTCTATTTCGAGAAAATAATATAATATCTCAAAAAAATTATTTATATGATACATCCTAGAAAAAATAAATTGACTAAACTGTCATTAGGATACATGACAATGGAGCTATTTGTAATAATAAAAAGAAAAAGGAACAATCCTTGAAGAAGATCTGCTACACACAGAACCTTCGAGTCACACCTCGACACAAAACTGTCGCAGAGAAACACTCATCCGTTGTGTGACAATTAATTGCCAGTGTCGTCCTCGGCACGCCTTTGAGTCGGGCGGGGTCTACAACAATAGATGAGGGTGTGTGAAAAGAGATAATGTTATCTGTAGAGTCCTCTAATAGTTACAATGTGATGACAAGGACAAATCTGGAGAGCCAAAGAAGCATCGGCTGTCAGCACCACTGACTCCTGATACTCCGTTTTTCAGGTCTACAGTCCTATAAAAGAAAATCCTGTCGCCAAGTTGTGAAATCACCGTTGTAACAAATCTCACTGAAATATATAATTCCAGCATAATTGATTAAAGTAATTCCAGCATTAATATACGTCAAATTAAAAAGACAAATTTCCACCTATCCCCCGATCGTAACGAACGTGGATGACTGACATATGTGACGCCAAAAATAATTCCCGTAACGGTTAACAGGGGTATGTCAAGCAAAGGGCAAGTAAGACTTGTCTGCTTACTTCGAACGCTTACAGATATTCACATGCTGGTTACAATAAAAGTTAGGGACAGCATATGCTCAAGTTTAGTAAAGTCTGTCATTGCAGAGAAATATGTATGTTTCTAGCAGAAGCACATGAGGTTCAAGGTTAAAAAGTACCTATCCCTATATTATTATACACCCTCGGTTATTACGGCTCCAAACAAACAAGACTTACATCAACTCAGCAATGAAAGAAAATAGTGGGTTAGAGTGAAAAGTACTACTCAAGCACTCACCTCTCGCATGAAAAAGATGCAGGCAAAACCTCAGGAACCAAACATAAATTAGTAAATGCGAGGATGAAGGTTATAGTCGTGTGGTGGAAAGATATGACAAGGCAGTGTCAGGCTGAACCTCAAGCCGGCGCTAGTCTTTGGAGACGATTACTATGCACCATTTTGTGTATTAAAAAGTAGATCGTAAAGCTCAAATTTCCGTCCACCTACTTATCTGACTATTAATGCCTAAACTACGGGTAAAAGAACACACCAAGGATTTTTTTTTTTTTTTTTTATTACCGCTGGTGACACCCAAAAAGGTTTAGATCAGAGGGTCGATGGCCCCCCTTCCCGACGAACGTGTCGACGGCAAAAGAAGCTTCAAAAAGGACCCAACTTTACTTTAAGTGCCATAAAAGTTGGCTGACAAAATCGTGCAGGTTGTCAGTGGGGCTATAGTCAAGGGATACTGCACTCCTTCGAAGAGGAACTTTAAGGACAATCATATTCACAAGGAAATCTAGTAATTTTCCAGCATTAGCTACATAAATGTTTTTTCCATCTGTCCAGTTTCTTGTTTAAAACACGAGATCAAATCAGTAGACAGCCGATAGGCGTCCACTGGCCTGTTAAAAAGGCCACTCGTTTGCACAGTGTCCACAGCAAAATTTACACCCTTTACGAGGCTGTGTTGCCCATCTTCCCCAAATGTTTCAAGAAAAAGTGACCGAAACGCATCATAATCTTTCCGTTCCGTGAACGCGCTCCTGTTTATGAGGGCCGCGGCTCCCGCTCCCGGGTTTGACCCTCGAGCGGCTGAGAGATATTTTATCTCCCGGATCTGACACGAATGAAATGCTCATGACAATCTCACTTTGAAACAAGAAGACCCTGACCGAATAATCTGCCTCCGTGCCTGCGAAATGCCTAACTGCTGTTGCTGTTAGCGGGAGATTAGGGGCAGAAGCCATGGTGGGATTGGAAAGGTAAGTAAATACCTATTGGTTGCTCATGCACCTCAGAAGGAGAAAGCACCCTTTGGACACTACTACCACTCCTTACTTGACAGTTACCGTTATCCTTAACGTCACTGTCCTTTCCTTCTACCCACTCCTTAGAGTCCTCGGTGAGAGCTTGTAACTTTGGGTCAGGTTTCTCTGCCATTAAAAAGAGTTACTATTAAAATAAGAAATAAAATGGTAAAAGAAACACAAATATCGCTGCAAAAATAATTAAAGTAATAATCATTCACCGCTATGTATGTGCTCACTCTTCCCCGATGGTTCTAAAATACATAAAAAAAGAGGAAAAAGAATAATGAGTGAGGCTTAGCAAGACAAAACTTCTCCACTGTGCAATAAAATACACAAAAGATAGGAGAACATAAAATAAATGACTATACATAAAATACGTAACAATGTTACTCAAGAAAAATATTAAACATCCACACGCCAGAAAAATCAACAGCTGAAAAATCTAATAGATACGGCCCCACACGCATAAACACGTAAATAATAATAGTAATTCACCTGAAATATTGGTACTACTGGTGTAATTACTGAAACCGTATTAATGTAGTGTCACCTAAATTGTGTTAAAATACTTTGGAGACAGCAACTCGATACCCCGCTACTCAGCACGCTCGCGTCCTTCGCCTCGCCGGTGACAGGGCAGCGCCGCAGGGGTGGCAGGGTCTGCCGTCCGTCGTCTGGTAGCGGTGATGGGATGGGTGGGATGAGCAGCGGGCAGAGTATATACGCCCACCACGGTCACCCTCAAAGGTCCGAGTTGTCTGGCGAAGAAAAGTGCCCACCCACGACAGGCTGTGTCGTGGGCAGACGAAGGAACAAACAAGCGCCGAGACATCTCCGATGAAGTTTGGCTGTGTGGAGGTGCGAGGCGGGGCGCGCGGGCGGTGTGGAGTTGCGGGGCGGGGCGGGGCGCGAGCCTGGGTACTGGGTGCTGACTCGACTCACGGGGCAGGAAAGGCCGCGCAGAGACAGGCCAGTCCTCGTTGACGGACCCGGTCGGCTAGATTTCGATCGCCGATAGAGTCGGTCTGTCGGCATACTGCTACGGGCCGCCAATCGCCTTAGCCCGTGCTCCCCCGCGCAGGGAAGGAACATTTTCCCTAGTGATACTAGGGGATAAATATTAAAAAAAATAAAAAAAAGGCCGCGCACTATGGTCAGCGTTTGCTTGCTTTGTCCCATACCGTTCACTGCCCTCACACACTGTCACTGATGTTATGTCTGAGAGGGATATATAAAAATTCGGAGTAGTTCATAACCACGCTATCCACCATTTATGTTAACCGTTTTTAAGTGTTATTTTTAAGGTGGTGCGTGTGAAGTGGTTTGGTTAATGTCCGAACTGTTATCTCACTCGTCACAGGGCCGGCGATACCGTTGTCCTGCTTCACAAGTTGATTGTAGTAGGTGAGATAACACACTACCCTTTAGTTAAGTGAGGTAGTTGATGTATGGCCGAGCGGAAGTTGTCATAAGTTCACTTTAGTTCACTTTAGTTTTCTCTCTCACAGGGACAATACAAGGTGTGTGGTTTTTGGTATACAAATGGTATTGACAATTTTACACTATAGTTACAATGTTTATGTGAGCCGTCGCACGAAGATAAGTAGCTAGCACACCCAGAGCGGAGCGGCTGAGCACCGCCCGCTGCTCGTCTTCTTCACCCCGCTTCTCCCTTGCGTCTCTCCTTTTATTTGCTTGTTGGTTCGTCCGGAGGGGTGTGGCTTTCTGTGATGACTTGGGATGATTTGTCATCATTTGCTGATCCTTACTGATTTTGCGTCAGCTCATCACAGTTCCCACGGCCAAAAGCATGACGTATTATTATATATATATATATATATATATATATATATATATATATATATATATATATATATATATATATATATATATATATATATATATATATATATATATATATATATATATATATATATATATATATATATATATATATATATATATATATATATATATATATATATATATATATATATATATATATATATATATATATATATATATATATATATATATATATATATATATATATATATATATATATATATATATATATATATATATATATATATATATATATATATATATATATATATATATATATATATATATATATATATATATATATATATATATATATATATATATATATATATATATATATATATATATATATATATATATATATATATATATATATATATATATATATATATATATATATATATATATATATATATATATATATATATATATATATATATATATATATATATATATATATATATATATACCTCTTCCTTACCTCAAACCCTTCTGCTTACTCTGTCAAACTGTTCTCTCCGTTGGGCTCCTCCGATCACAACCTTATTTCTGTATCCTGTCTTATCACTCCTGTACACCATCTGGACCCACCGAAGAGGCGATGCTTCTGGCATTTTGCTTCATCTCGGTGGGACGACCTGAGGATGTACTTTTCCGATTTCCCGTAGAACTAATTCTAACCATGAACTTTACATTTATGCCCAGAATCATGCCAAATCTATTCTCCGACTGACCAAAAACTCTTTCATCAATAGAAAATGCCAAAACCTTGCTTTCTCTAACTCTTCCCGTGACTTCTGGCATCTAGCCAAAAACATCTCCTCCAACTTCACTTCTTCATCTTTCCCTCCACTCCTCAGTCCTGATGGCAACCCTGCCGTCTCATTCATCTCTCAGACTGAACTCTTCTCTCAAACTTTTTCTAAAAACTCCACTCTGGATGATTCTGGGCATATTCTTCCTACTCATCCCCCCTCTGACTCTTTTATGCCTGTTATAAAGATTCTTCGAAATGATGTTTTCTATGCCCTCTCTGGCCTCAATCCTCAGAGGGCTTATGGACCTGATGGAGTGCCTCCTATTGTCCTTAAAAACTGTGCCTCCGTGCTGTCACCCTACCTGGTCAAACTCATTCGCCTCTGCCTGTCAACATCTACCTTTCCTTCCTGCTGGAAGTATGCCTTCAAACAGCCTGTGCCTAAGAAGGGTGACCATTCCAATCCCTCAACCTACCGTCCTATAACTTTACTTTCTTGTCTATCTAAAGCTTTTGAATTAATCCTTAACCGGAAGATTCAAAAGCACCTTTCCACTTCTGACCTTCTATCTGATCGCCAGTATGGGTTCCGCAAGGGGCGTTCTACTGGTTATCTTCTTGCCTTCCTAACTGACTCTTCGTCATCTTCTCTTTGCCGTTTCGGTGAAACCTTTGCTATTGCGCTGGACATATCAAAAGCTTTTAATAGGGTCTGACACACATCTTTGCTTTCCAAACTACCCTCCTACGGTTTATATTCTTCTCTCTGTACCTTTATCTCCAGTTTCCTTTCTGACCGTTCTAATTCTGCTGTGGTAGACGGTCGCTGTTCTTCCCCTAAACCTATTAACAGTGGTGTCCCACAGGGTTCTATCCTATCTCCCACTCTCTTTCTGTTGTTCAATGATGCTCTTCTTTCCAAAACGAACTGCCCTATCCATTCTTACGCCTATGACTCCACTCTGCATTACTCAACTTCTCTTAATAGAAGACCCACCCTACAGGAACTTAACGATTCAAGGCTGGAGGCAACAGAACGCTTGGCCTTAGACCATACTATTATTTTCGATTGGGGCAAGAAGAACCTGGTGCCCTTCAACGCCTCAGAAACACAGTTTCTCCACCTATCCATTCGACACAATCTTCCAAACAACTATCCCCTATTCTTTGACAACACTCAGCTATCACCTTCTTCAACACTAAACATCCTCGGTCTATCCTTAACTCAAAATCTCAACTGGAAACTTCATATCTCATCTCTTACTAAATCAGCTTCCTCGAGGCTGGGCGTTCTGTACCATTTCCGCCAGTTCTTCTCCCCCGCACAGTTGCTATCCATTTACATGGGCCTTGTCCGCCCTCGTATGGAGTATGCATCTCACGTGTGGGGGGGCTCCACTCACACAGCTCTCCTTGACAGAGTGGAGTCAAAGCCTCTTCGTCTCATCAGCTCTCCTCCTCATACTGATAGTCTTCTACCTCTTAAATTCCGCCGCCATGTTGCCTCTCTTTTTATCTTCTATCGATATTTTCATGCTGACTGCTCTTCTGAACTTGCTAACTGCATGCCTCCCCCCCTCCCGCGGCCCCGCTGCACACGACTTTCTACTCATGCTCATTCCTATATTGTCCAAACCCCTTTTGCAAGAGTCAACCAGCATCTTCACTCTCATCCCTCACGCTGGTAAACTCTGGAACAATCTTCTTTCATCTGTATTTCCTCCTGCCTACGACTTGAACTCTTTCAAGAGAAGGGTATCAGGACACCTCTCCTCCCGAAATTGACCTCTCTTTTTGGCCACTCCTCTGACCTCTATTCAGGAGCAGTAACTAGCGAGCTTTTTTTTTATATTTTTCTTTACGCCCTTGAACTGTCTCCTTAGCTGTAATATATATATATATATATATATATATATATATATATATATATATATATATATATATATATATATATATATATATATATATATATATATATATATATATATATATATATATATATATATATTACACTCATTATGAACATCAATAATAGCCCCACACCCCCTCCTTTAATTAAAACAAACAAATGTTGTGTACATTGGCATGACCACAACAACCCTGTCCCGTCGTATGACGATGCACAGAAGGCCCCAAGACCCACCTCACTACCGACCACAATACGTCTCTAACACGGGATATATTTGGCAACAATACAAGAATATTAAGAAAATAATAGACTACAAATATTAGAAGCTTTGATAATTCAGCAAAACAACCCAGTAATAAACAACCAATCAACAGCCTCCCATTGGATACTTAAGCTCAATTAACCTCACCACTTCCCGGTAGATAACAGTACAGTCGCTGCCCCTCCCAGCTCACAGCCGTCCTCACCCCTCAGTGGCTTGCCGACTACCACCCAGGAAACATTTTGCTTTTGCTACTCTCTTAGAGCTTTTCAGATTTTTTATTTTATTTTACATTCAGTACTTTTACATTTCATAGTCCGACATTTTTACACTTTGTCTTTCATATTTTTACCGCTTTTTATTGTTAGTTCATTTATTATTTTAGCCTGAAGATGCTCGAGGTCGAGAGAAACGCGTCGCATTTACAAGAATATATTCTAGGACAATTTCTTTATTTGATAAAACCTCACTTTAAACGCAGTATAAACACAAAAATTGTAACACCTTGCGACCCATTATATCCCATGGGTAATGCTAGTTCTGATTATAGGCAGCCTGCCTTGGGCAACTCTAATCCCGCGGTGTTAGCAGTGTAGTGACCCTCTAAATCTCTCCGTTTTCTCTTAAGCCTCTCCTCTTCCTGAACCTTTTCTTCAGTCTGCCTTCATATCCACACATACCATTCCTCACTTTCTGTATTTCATCTTACCCAAGTCACTACATCCAAACACATACACATATATCATAGCTAACATTATAACAAACTCACTAACGTACATATTAACATCATATCATTAACATTGTATATATTTCTGCATATCAACCATTGTAAATATCCATCCAGGATATTAAAGTCCTTTATATACTCGAAAATAAACTGCTTCCTCAATGGAGTCATCACTGGTTATTAGTTGTGTCTTTTAACCTACAAGGCGGCTTTAACGGACCCAAACGGCGTTGTACCAGCTACAACGTATGCTGCCTCGAAAACACACAAACAGAAATGTTTGTTAGCGGCCTAGGCTGCGACCTGAATTACGAGGTACACCTCGGGTATTTGCTGCTGTCGCTGCTGGCCATGCTTCGCCCGCTCCGTCGCGGCACAAGCTACCGCCCCCGGAGGATCCACCGGCCCGCAGCAGGTCGAGCTCCGCCTCCGGCCCTCCCAACGTGACCTCTCCTGCCGCCGGCCAGTTCCTGCCCTCGCCCGCGCCACCTCGCCTCAGCCTCCCTCAAGGATTCAGCCGGCAGCCCACCCCCCACGCATGTGTCGCCTTACTCGCCGTGGTACCTCAACACTCCCTGCCCAGCCCAGCCAGCCATTCCGACGCCGCCCCTACGGCTCCCTCACCCCGCTGTACCTCGCCCCACCCAGCCCAGCCACCCGCTCCTACGGGTAACTCACCTCCGTGCATCAGCCTCTACCCGCCGCACACACCTCCCACGGCTGTCTCCCTCCTTCGCCAGCCCAGCACACCAGCCTTCTGCCGTTGCGGTCTCAGGCTTCCCCCGTCGGCGCCTTTCTCCTCCCGCAGCATCGACACTACCGTTGGTGTTCCTGAGGCGGCACTCCCGCCGTAGTGGCCCCCGACTACCATCAGCGCCTCTACCTGCTCCGCGGTCATCGAGTGCAGCGTCGCCCCTACACCCAGCAGTGCTCAGTGACGTGCCATGTGTGCATGCATGTGCAGTGACGCCCCGACAACAACACTAGTGCCGTTCCGCCCCTACCCACCATCACTGTTTCAAACAGCGAGCGAGTGCGTGATTGTGCAGTGACACCCATGGCATGTAACAAGCCATAAGTGAGTGAGTGTGTGTGTAGTGACGCCCCTCCCGGCAGTGCTCCCCGTCGGTAGTCAGTGCTTCCCCGACGTAGTTTACCGCTTAGTGCTGTGCTCCGTACACCTCCGGGATGCCTGACGCGACTCTCGGCCTCCAGCCGCCGCGGCCCCTGGCTACACTGCCAGCGCCTCTACACGCGGTCATGGCCTCCACAACCGACACCAACCCTGCCCTAACGTGCCCCTCCACGGTGTCTGACGACGACGCTGCGCAGGGCGTGGCCAGCCTCCATGCCCCCACCGTCACCAGCGACAGTCTGATCCACCAGCTCACGGCTCTTATCACTAAGCTACGAACAGAGGTCAACACGCTCAGGGGGACATCAGAGCCAACGCAGCCACTCCTCGTCACCACACAGCCACCTCGTCACCACACAGCCACCTCGTCACCGCACCACCACTCCTCGTCACCCTGCCGCCACTCCACCTCCAGTAGTAACCTCACATAGCTCCGGCGTCTGCTACTACCACAGGAGGTTCGGCAAGGATGCCAGGCAGTGCACATCTCCCTGCGGCTTCCAGGGTTCGTCACAACAGCCCCGGCGTGGACTAACAGCTCACAGCGTCCGCCAACACACCTCGATGCTGTTCCACATCTTCGACCCACTCTCCCGCACCAACTTCCTCATCGACACTGGAGCCGAAGTCAGCGTCCTCCCCGCCACACCAAGCCAGAGGTCCTTACCAACCATCGCTCGCCTCTACGCTGCTAACGGCACAGGGATCCCTGTTTTCAAGAAACAGACGCTCCAGCTCAACCTCAACCTTCGCAGGTCGTTCGAGTGGACCTTCTACGTGGCAACAGTTTCACAACCTATCCTGGGCGCCGATTTCCTGTCTCACTACAATCTCCTAATCGACCTCAAGAGTCGCAAGCTCCTGGATCCACTGACATCCATCTCAACCAGGACCAGAGCAGCAGCAGGCGAAAGCACCCACATCTCCACCATCGGCGCAGGCAACCGGTTCGCGTCTCTCCTCAAGTCTTTCCCGACACTGACACAGCCACACACAGCGAACAAGCCTGTGAAGCACCACGTCACGCACCACATCGAGACGACCGGACCACCAGCATACGCCAAGGCTCGCCGCTTAGCTCCAAAACGTTCGTGAGCCAGGACCTCGACACCTGCACACACGTGTTCGTGCGAGTGGACGCCACAAAGAAGCCTCTGCAGCAACCATACGATGGCCCCTTCACCGTCATCAAGAGGACGCGCAAGAACATAACAATTGACCGCCACGGCAAGTCCGACGTCATCGCCATCGACCGGGTCAAGCCAGCGTACCTTCTGCGTCCAGATCCTCCACCAACCAACACTGTGTCAGTGTCTCTTACTCCAGTGCCCCAAAACAATGTCCAGTGTCACACGAAACATATAACGTTCCTCCTACCTCGTCACTAAGGGGTGACCTCTAAATCTCTCCGTTTTCTCTCCTCTTCCTGAACCTTTTCTTCAGTCTGCCTTCATATCCACACATACCATTCCTCACTTTCTGTATTTCATCTTACCCAAGTCACTACATCCAAACACATACACATATATCATAGCTAACATTATAACAAACTCACTAACGTACATATTAACATCATATCATTAACATTGTATATATTTCTGCATATCAACCATTGTAAATATCCATCCAGGATATTAAAGTCCTTTATATACTCGAAAATAAACTGCTTCCTCAATGGAGTCATCACTGGTTATTAGTTGTGTCTTTTAACCTACAAGGCGGCTTTAACGGACCCAAACGGCGTTGTACCAGCTACAACGTATGCTGCCTCGAAAACACACAAACAGAAATGTTTGGTTTTCGCTGTAGCGGCCTAGGCTGCCGCTACAGCAGTTTGACCGTTGGCGCCCCTCAGAGGCTGACAGTGCCTCGGGGCCCAGTTCACCCCGTCTCTGTACCGCGTACGCACGTACTCGTCATTTCTCTGTCATTTTCCATAGAATATACGGACTTTAATTTATTCAGTGTTTGTCTACCCCATGATTAGAAGTGTCGACAATTACCTGAATAACATGGCGCAGTGAGTAGGATTCTGTGGAAAAAGAAATAGCGAAAAGCAGTGTACAAGCCGGTTGGCGTAACGGCCAGCCGCCCGCATTCCGTGTGTAACCTTTCTGACCTGTGCCGGCGAGTGAGGCCCAGGGTCACCCGTCATCCGTGAACGCCGCTTATTGCTGTATAGTTATTTACGATTTACATGCGGTCCGAGCTGTCGAGGCGCCGCCCCTAGATATCGTTGAAATAATGCAGTATTAAGTGTATATATGGGCAAACGCGGTGTTCGGAAAACCAGAAGTGACGTCACCGCCACCTCGCCCGCCACCCCTTCCTCCGCCTCCGCCTCGCAAGGGATGGACATGTGCTTTCTACAGTGGATGCGGGAGGACACGGCACAACGCCGCGAGGAAGAGCGCTTGCGTCGGGAAGACGAACGGCTTCATCACGAGGAGGACGCAAGCCGCTTCGAGGCTCTGCTTGTGAGCGCCTCGCAGCAGCGCGTCTCTCCTTCTCCCGGCCCACACTCACCGGAGCAAGACACCGCTGCGGCCGAACAGCGGGCCCCTATCAAGGCCGCCACCGCCACTCATCCACCTCTCGCTCATGACAGAACGTTCCGACAATTCCGGCAATGGAGGCGCCAGTGGAATGATTACTTCACAATACATCGCCTGTCGAGCCCGCCCCAAGACATGCAGCGTGCAGAGCTGAGGATGTGCTTTTCCACGAAGACACTGACCCCCGTCGACTCCCCACACACGGTGGAATAAGTGTTTGACCTCCTGCAAGAGCACGTGAAGGGTCAGAATAACGAAGCGATCCGTCGCCGTGCCTTCTCCACCTGTAAGCAAACCGAGGGCGAGAGCTTCAAGGACTTTTATGCACGTCTCAAGGGTCTTTCGGAAGAGATTGAAGTGTGCTCAGGGGCACGTTGCGAAGAAGTCTGGATGAAGCATGCATTGTTGATGGGAGTCCGCAACGGGAAGTTGGTGCGACAGCTTATCACCATGGACGCCTCCTGCACGCTGCAAGAGGCAGTGACTAGATGTCGGTCGTATGAGGTCACCGATGTGATGACCTCTGAAATAGAGACCCCGTTCACTGCCGTGAGAGGCGTATCACAGTATAAGAAGGGTAAGAAGGCGGCCCACGCGGCGAAAGCTGGCGCCAGCACAACCACGCCTCCCTCCAGCACAGTCTGCAGCAACTGTGCCACGCAGCACGGCTTCAAGCCGTGCCCAGCCGCCGCGGCACCTTGCCACGGTTGTGGCCGCGAGGGGCACATTATGTACACCGCTAAGTGTTCCGCCAAAGGGGTTCAATGCGGCGTGTGCCTTATATATATATATATATATATATATATATATATATATATATATATATATATATATATATATATATATATATATATATATATATATACAGTCGTCCTTCAAATAGTACGGTTTCCAAAAGTACGGTTTCGGTTTTATACGGATTGTCATGTAAGAATTTTTTCAGGATTTTTAAATTTCCCGCTCGTCGAACCAAGTAGCCGTGGCGTGAGTGGCAACACTGTTCCACCAAACCACCTGCTGAAAGCACCCCAAACCGTTCGAGAAAGGTGTTCACCTTGTAAAAGAATTCAGATTTAGAAGTTACGTTTTGGGATGAGTTACGTTGTGGTAGGGAGAGCATACCACGTGAATGAGAGCAGTGTTCGCTGTATCTATCATAGTGTAAAAGAAATTCTTGCCGCAGTAACTGCCAATGCTCCAAAAGTGCTGCAAGAGTGGAGATAAAGGCCGTCCTTTTACTACACCTCGTCGTTGCTATGGTAGCGGCGTCTAACTCGCAACAAAATGGGTTACGCTGATCTTCCTGATGCAATGGATGCATTTATGTATTTGTTTGGGCCGTCATATTTGCTGATGACGTCATCACAGCACAAAGGCGTTCCACCTCTCAAAGCCGGAAGCGGAGCGGACGTGCCGAGTTTGCAACTCGTGCTGCCGCAACACGCGTTTGAGAGCACTCGGGACGAACCGAGAGCTAATGTTATTATTTCGGCTGATCAACCTTATAGGTTTTCAATATGGTAAAATAATCCCCATCTGGCAACGCCAGTTGCTTGTGTCGATTCAAATTTGATAGTCGGTTAGTAACGAACACTCAGTGCTCCAAGTAAGTAGTAGCCAGTGCTATCTTTCCTTGCTGTCGCTGATACTGCTTTAGTGTTTCTTGCTTCTAATTTAGCAGTTCGTAACCTGGGGGTCGTGATCTCCTGGGAACAAAGTAAGTTGTTTTGAGGAATATTGGATTTTATTCGTATGGTGTAAGGTTTTCTGCATGTTATACCGTATCTACAACTTCTGTAATAAATTGTAAGTGGAAAGAGTTTTACAATCTGTAATAACTTGCTAACAAGCTAATGAAGTAGTCAAGAGAAATACATTATAATTTTACTGTGTACTCTAGGTAATAATTTTACTGTGTACACTAGCTTATAATTTTGCATTTTGTTAAACCAGGTTATTATTTTTGCATTTAGGAATATTATTCTATTATTTTGTACTCATGAATACTAGGCTATTATTTAGCTGTTAGGAATACTATTCTAATGTTTTGCTTTTATGTGGACTAGGCTATTATTTTGCATTTAGGAATAATATTCTATTATTTTCCATTCATGAATACTAAGCTATTATTAATATTTAGGAATAAAATGCTATTATTATAAATCCATGAATATTAGGCTATTATTTTGAAGGCGGGCAGGGTAGCGGCGTGTGGCAGGACAGTGTGAGTGCGAGCGAGTGGTCGCTCGCCAACGGTTTTTCACACCCTCCCGCTCACTCGCTGCCATCTCGTTTTCCGAAGCAGCGTCGCTGCCATACGCACGATGTACAAAGTCGCTCGCATATACGCTCGCATACACCGCGACCCCTTGCGTTTGACGAGGGTATGCGAGCGCATACTGCGATGGTCTCTCGCTTAACCGTGCGAATAATCGTGCGATTTGGCCAGAATCGCAAACTTTCTGCGAACTTTTTGAACATTTCAAAATGTTCGCGTGACGGGCCGGCACCCGCAAGTCGTGCGAACTTAACCGCGCGACTATTGCGATTAATCGCAGGGACGTCACTAAGATGTCGAGTGTATATACCGTTTTCGGAAATTTTCAAAATCGCCAACCGTCGCAGAGCGAAATCGCGGATGTGTGATCCCAGCATTACTACGCGTCTGCTTTCGTGGGAGCACTGCTAGGCGCTGGGTGTGGTTCCCGCTGATTTCCCGAGGCAGATCCCAGCTGCCGCGGCCGCCAGCTGGGAAAGCGGGGGACGGGGCAGCAGCGCAACGCGCGCCGCCATCCAAGGCCACACAGCGGCCTCCGCACCACATCCGGGCCCGTTCACGCCGCTACCGTCTGCCCTCAACACCCACATGTCCCCGTCGGAAGCTAAGGAGTATTTCCTGAAGGAGTACTCGGTCTTGCTGGTGACGAAGGAGGCCTTAAGGAACGCGCCACTGAAGGCGATGGCGGGTCTCCCGATGAGAATCCACCTGCGGGAGGACGGGCAGCCGTTCGCCATACACACTCCCAGGGTCATCCCTTTCGCCTGCAGGGATACAGTCAAGCAAGAACTAAATTATATGGTGACTCAAGGCGTCATCGCCCCCGCCGGCGACAACCCATCCCCTTGGTGTCACCCCTTAGTGGCTGTGGCCAAGCTTAACGGTGGCGTCCGCATCATCACCGACTTGTCGAAACTCAACAGCAAGGTGTACTGTCCAGCATATACTTCGCCCACGCCCTTCACAGCAATACGGAGCGTGGACCCGGAGGCGCGGTTCTTTACGACGGTCGACGCCCGTTATGGTTACTGGCAGATTCCGCTGACAGAGGAAGACCAGGCATTCACCACTTTCATCACGCCTTACGGACTTTTTCGCTACTGTCGAGGCCCCATGGTTTTCGCCGCCACGGGCGACGCCTTTTGTTTACGCGGCGACACGGCTCTCCAAGGCGTGACCAACTGTGTGAAGGTAGTGGACGACGTGCTGCTCTCCGACAAGGACTACCTCACGCAACTCCGCAGCATCGATAAAGTACTATATTGGTGCAGGACGCACGGTATCACTCTCAACGACGATAAGTTTGTCGTGGCTGCCCCGACTGTGTCCTTCTGCGGTTATCGGCTCTCAGGGGATGGTATTGCGGCCGACCTGGAGAAAGTGCGAGCTATAGCAGACTTCGCCACGCCTGCCAATCTGACGGAACTCAGGTCCTTCATGGGCTTGGTGAACCAGCTGGCAGAATTCTCTCCCGACATCACCGCCGCCGCCTTATCTCTTCGTTCCCTGGCGAGCCCGAAAAAAACGTTCAAGTGGACTCCTGACCACGACCAGGCCTTCCAAAAGGTGAAGGAGGCCCTGTGAAGTCCGCTTGTCCTTGCCACGTTGAACCCAGATGTCCCCACTATCCTGCAGACGGACGCCTCGCGTCTGTACGGCGTAGGTTACGCCCCCCTGCAAAACCACGGGGGAGGAAAGTTCCGCCTGGTCCAGTGTGGCTAGCGATTCCTCACTGATACCGAGACTCGCTACGCCACCATCGAGCTGGAGCTACTGGCAGTGGTATGGGCCATGTCGAAGTGCTAGTTTTACCTGATTGGCCTACAACACTTCGACCTCATCACCGACCATAGGCCCTTGGTCCTGATCCTGAATAGCTACACGCTGGACGCCGTCGAGAATCACCGCCTCCAGCGGCTGAAGGAGAAAATCTCGGCGTTCATCTTCACAGCGGTGTGGCGTGCGGGCAAAGATCTCTGCATCCCTGATGCCCTTTCCAGCTCGCCCGTCAGCCGCCCGACGCCGAAAGACGAGATGCTCGGCACACAGGCCGGCCTCTCAGTCAGCAGCGGGGTTACTCTACAAGCCGTGCACTCCCTCGCTCGCCCCCAGCCTTCGTCTGCCCCTGACGAGGATCTGGCACTTGAGGCGTTACGGAAGGCGGCCCGCGCCGATCCCTCCTACACCAAGCTCCTGGAGAATGTTCGGACCGGGTTTCCTCGGGACCGCTTTGACTTCCACAATACCCTCCGCCCGTACTGGAATTTCCGGGAGGACCTCTACGCAGATGGGGACCTCGTCCTGTATGGTGTTCGTGTGGTCGTCCCTGCAGCCCTTCGTCGCCGTGTCCTGTCTCGCCTCCACGATAGCTATCGCGGGCCGGAGGCTACCAAGCGCCGCGCCCGGCAGGCCGTGTATTGGCCCGGCATAGACGCGGACATCGTCAACACTGTCTGCACCTGTGAGCCGTGCCTGGTTATGCTACCTAGCCAGCAGCAGGAACCCTTGTTGTGCGACGACAACTCCTTCATGCCCTTCGAATCAGTGTCGGCCGAATTCTTCAACGCGGGTGGGAAAGACTTCCTAGTCGTCGTCGACCGACTCTCTGGCTGGCCTGTGGTGCCTGTGCCTGTGCCTGTGGTGCCACCATCCGCTACTTCCGGCGCCGCTTCTGTGACCTGGGTGTCCCTGTGCGTCTGCGGATGGACGGAGTCCCTCAGTTCACAAGCCGGGAGCTAGCGGACTTTCTGAAGCGTTGGGGGTCCGCCACAAGGTGTCATCGCCCAACTACCCACAGTCGAACGGACACGCCGAGGCTGCAGTGAAGGCAGTCAAACACCTCATCCTAAAGGTGGCCTCGTCCGGCAACATCGACTGTGAGGCGTTCGACAAAGGCCTCCTGGAGCTGCTAAACACACCGAACTCCACGGGCCGCTCCCCAGCCCAGGTCCTGCACGGCCGTCCTTTCCGTTCCTACGTCCCTGCCCATGCCAAAGCCTTCGCGAAGGAGTGGCAGGCCAGAGCCGAGAGCTGCGACCGCCGCGCCGCTACCCGTGCCCGAGTTGCCAAGGCCCGGTATGACGCCCATGCCCGCCCGCTTCAGCCGCTGAAGACAAATGCTCTCGTGCGCATCCAGGACCCAACCTCGCAGCGTTGGGACAAGGTGGGCACGGTGACGGGCGCCGGCGGGTCTAGGGCCTGTCACGTCCGGATGCCGAGCGGCCGCATCTCGTGGAGGAATCGCCGTTTCCTTCGGCTGGTTCCGCCCCCTGCGGTCGACACCCTTGCTGTGGACGAGTCTCCTCCCCGCCCAGACTCGCCTCACCTCGCTGTGCCCCGTCGCTTGGAACGGCTCAGAGCCTAGGCACCCGCTCATGATTAAGACTATGAGCGTGAAAGGGGGAGGGATATTTGGGTAATGCTAGTTCTAAATATAGGCACCTTGCCTTGGGCAACACTAATCTTGTGGTGTTAGCAGTTTGACCATTGGCGTCCCTCAGAGGCTGACAGTGCCCCGGGGCACAGTTCACCCCGTCTCTATATCGTGTACGCACGTACTCGTCATTTCTCTGTTAATTTCCACAGAATATACGGACTTTAGTTTATTCAGTGTTTGTCTATCCCATGATTACAAGTGTCGAAAATTACCTGAACAACAAACCTATCAAATTGCTAAGTAAATCAATTCCCTAATTACTCCTTATGTACCCTGTAAAGAACAGATATACTCCACAGATGACTTTTTGCAAGATGTTAAAGTCATGAGACCACAAGAAATTCTGACACCATTATATATAGATTCCTCGGATTAACACCTACTCGCCTTCCACAAGAGGATTATCTTCCCGCCTCATCGCTCTACCACACCTCACCACTCAAGCATCATCACCATTTTTCCTCTGTTAATGTAAATTACCAACCCCCACCCCCCTTTCATACTGTACTTTTTTATAGTTTATCTCTGATCATAATATGTACATTTTCAGCCTAACGGCTGCAATTTCCAAAATAAACCGATTATTATTATTATTATTATTATTATTATTATTATTATTATTATTATTATTATTATTATTATTACACACACACACACACACACACACACACACACACACACACACACACACACACACACACACACACACACACACACATTCCATCCTCACCTGCTCTGATAATCCTACTTTACTCTCAGAGAGCACCAAACTTCCCTACTTCTCCTCCTAATCTTTTTTCGAATTCTTTAAACGTTTCGTCCTCCTCCTTCTCTTCTTCGTTTTTCTTAATATGCTCAGTGCTCCTTCCCATTCACTCACCACTACTCTCCTTCAACCCCTCTCTCTCTCTCTCTCTCTCTCTCTCTCTCTACGTATATATATATATATCTATATATATATATATATATATATATATATATATATATATATATATATATATATATATATATATATATATATATTATTCACACGTACACACACAAACATGTTACCTATTTTTAAGTGTTTACTTTTTAAAGTAGTTGGTGTTAAGTGTTAAGTTTAAGGCGCGAACTGTTATCTCACTCGTCACAGGGCCGGTGTTACCGTGGCCTGCTTCACAAGTTGATTGTAGTAGGTGAGATAACACAATAGCCCTTTAGTTAAGTGAGGTGTGACCGAGCGGTACCCGTATACGTTCACTTTAGTTCACTTTAGTTCTCTCTCTCACAGGGACATTAATAGGTGTGCTGCATTTTAATTATATCAACAGTTTTACATAAAGTTTACAATTTACGTGAGCGAGTCGCAGCAAACGAGAGCCAGCCACACCACTGTGCGCGGGGCGGCTGACCACCGCTCGTCTGCCTGTCACCCGTCTTCTCTTCCCGTCTTCGCGTTGTTCGCTCGTCTTATTTGCTTGTTGGTTCGTCCGGAAGGGTGTGGCTTCCGGTTGATGACTGCTGATGATAGTCATCATTTGCTGATTATTGCGTGACCTCAGCATGTGTTCCCATGGCCATCAGCTCTGACGTGTTCCATAACATCCTGGCAAAGGCACTGACCCTGTGCTTAGACGCACAGTCACACACTCACATGTACATTATAATATATACATTACATCGCTCGGTCCCCTAAAAGTCGCGACCCCGCGACTCACCCCACCTTCAAATTAGTGTACTTATCCATGTTACATTCACGCAATGTGTACTAGCTAAGCGTAGTCTTGTTACAGTTGCTTTAAAAATTATCACAGAAGTCAGAGCCCGCCTAACGATACAACATAGGGAAATGCCAATGCCAAGAAATGGGTAATGTACATACAGGTTGAGGTAAACAGGGTCATGGACGTGGAAGCTGAGTTATATTCTGAAAAAACAAAATAATAGCTCGAAAAATTATTTACATGATACATCCTAAAAAAAAAAAATTGACTAAACTGTCATTAGGATACATGGTAATGGAGCTATTTGGAATAGTAAAAAGAAAACGGAAAAATCCTTAAAAAAGATTTGCTACACACTGAACCTTTGAGTCACACCTTGACACGAAACTACCGCAGAGAAACACTCATCCGTTGTTACTCTCGGCACGCCATCGAGACGGGCGGGGTATACAACAATAGATAAGGTCGTGTGAAAAGAGATTATGTTATCCGTAGAGTATCCTAATAGTTACAATGTGATAACAAGGACAAGTCTGGAGAGCCTAAGAAGCATCGGCTGTCAGCACCACTGACTCCTGATACTCCGTTTATCAGGTCTACAGTACTATAAAAGAAAATCCTGTCACCAAGTTGTGAAATCACTGTTGTAACAAATCTCACTGGAATATATAACTCAAGCATAATTGATTAAAGTAATTTCAGCATTAATAAACATGAAATTAAAAAGACAATTTTCCACCTATCCCTCGATCGTAACGAACGTGGATGACTGACATTTGTGACGCCAAAAATAATTCCCGTAACGGGTAACTGTGGTATGTCACGCAAAGGATAAGTAAGACGTCTGCTTACTTCCAAAGCTTACAGGTATTCACATGCTGGTTACAATAAAAGTTAGGGACAGCATCTGCTCAAGTTTAGTTAAGTCTGTTATTGCAGAGAAAAATGTCTGTTTTAAGCAGAAGCACATGAGGTTCAGGGTTAAAATGTACTTATCCTTTTGTTAATCTACACCCTCGGTTATTGCGGCTCTAAAAACTAAGACTGACTGCCTTGCATTAACTCATCAATAAAAGAAAAATAGTGGGTTAGAGTGAAAATTATTACTCAAGCACTCCCCTCTCGCATGAACAAGATGCAGGCAAAAGCTCAGGAACCAAATATAAATTAGTAAATGCGAGGACACAGGTTATAGTCGTGTGGTGGAAAGATACACAAAGCAGCGTCAGGCTGAACCTCAAGCCGGCGCTAGTCTTTGGAGACGATCACTATGCACCATTCTGTGTACAAATAATAGATCGTAAAGCTCAACTTTCCGTCCACCTATTTATCTGACTATTTTATGCCTAAACTACGGGTAAAAGAACATACCAAGGAATCTTTTTGATTACCGCTGGTGACACCCAAAAAGGTTAAGGTCAGAGAGTGGAAGGCCCCCCTCCCCGACGAACGTGTCGACAGCAAAAGAAGCTTCAAAAAGGACCCAAAATTACTTTAAGTGCCATAAAATTTGGCAGACAAAATCGTGCAGGTTGTCAGTGGGGTTATAGTCAAGGGATACTGCACTCCTTCGAAGAGGAACTTTAAGGACAATCATGTACACAAGGAACTCTAGTAATAATCCAGCATTAGCTACATAAATGGTTTCTCCATCTGTCCAGTTTCCTTGTTTATAACACGAAATCAAATCAGTAGACAGCCGATAGGCGTCCACTGGCCTGTTAAAAAGGCCACTCGTTTGCGCAGTGTCCACAGTAAAATTTACACCTTTTACGAGGCTGTGTTGCCCATCTTCCCAAAATGTTTCAAGAAAAAGTGACCGAAACGCATCATAATCCTTTCGTTCTGTGAACGCGCTCCTGTTAATGAGGGCCGCGCTCCTGTTCCCGGGATTGACCTTCGAGCGGCTGAGAGATATTTTATCTCCCGGATCTGACACGAATGAAATGTTCATGACAATCTCACTTTGAATAATCTGCTGAATAATCTGCCTCCCTTACTACCTGTGAAAGGCCTAACTGCTGTTGCTGTTAGCGGGTGATTAGGGGCAGAAGCCATTGTGAGATTAGTAAGGTAAGTAGATACCTCTTGGTTGCTCATGCAGCGTAGAAGGAGAAAGCACCCTTTGAAGACTGCTACCACTCCTTACATGACAGTTTTACCGTTATCCTTGACATCACTGTGATTTCCCTTTACCCACTCCTTATAGTCCTCGGTAAGAGCTTGTAACCTCGGGTCAGGTTTCTCTGCCATTAAAAAGAGTTACTAGTAAAATGAGGAGTAAAATGGTAAATGCAAAAAAAAATATCGCTGCAAAAATAAGTAAAGTAATAATCATTCACCGCTAAGTATGGGCTCACTCCTCCACGATGCTTCTAAAATGCATAAAAAGAGGAAAAAGAATAATGAGTGAGGCTTAGCAAGACAAAACTTCTCCACTGTGCAATAAAATACACAAAAGAAAGGAGAAAATAAAATTAATGACTATACATAAAATCCGTAACAATGTTACTCAAGAAAAATATTAAACATCCACACGCCAGAAAAAATCAACAGCTGAATAATAAAATAGATACGACCCCACACGTGTAAACACGTAAATAATAAAAGTAATTCACCTGAAATATTGGTACAAGTGCATAGTGTAATTACTGAAACCGTATCAATGTAGTGTCAGCTAAAATGTGTTAAAAATACTTCGGAGACAGCAACTCGATACCCCAATACTTAGCACGCTCGCGTCCTTCGCCCCACCTGTGACAAGGGCAGGATGGCCGGGGTGACAGGGTCCGCCGTCCGTCGTCTGGTAGCGGTGGTGGGATGGGCGGCGGGCAGAGTATATACACCCACCACAGTCACCTCCAAAGGTCCGAGTTGTCTGGCGAAGAAAAGTGTGCACCTACGACAGGCTGGGTCGTAGGTACACGATAAGAACATAAGAACGTAAGAAGTCTGCAAGAGGCCGGTTGGCCTATACAAGACAGCTCCTGTACACTCAACCCCACCTTACCTCACCATCCATGGCTTTATCTAACCTCTTCTTGAATATATCTATGGTATTGGCACTCACAACATGGCTCCCAAGCCTGTTGCATTCGTCCACCACTCTATTGGTGAACCAATTCTTGCCCATGTCTTTGTTGAATCTGAATTTGTCTAACTTAAGACCATTGCCACGAGTCCTACCTGGCTCTTTTACTCTCAAAATTTTATTGACATCCCCTTTATTAAAGCCCTTCATCCATTTATAGACTTCGATCAAGTCTCCTCGCAACCTTCGCCTTTCTAGAGAGTGTAGATTTAAATGCTTCAGCCTGTCTTCATAAGGCAAGTTTCTCACCCCCTGAATCATCTTTGTCATCCTCCTCTGTACAGATTCTAACATCTTGATATCCATTCTATAGTAGGGTGGCCAGAACTGAACTGCATAATCGATATGAGGTCTAACTAGTGCTAAGTAAAGTTTGAGGATGACTTCAGCGCTCCTATTGCTTACGCTCCTTGAGATGAAACCCAGTACTCTGTTGGCCCGATTTTTAGCCTGAATGCATTGAGCCCTAGGACGGAGGTCAGCGCTCACTAGGACTCCTAAGTCTCTCTCACGCCCAGGTCTGCTTAGAGGAGTGTCATTTAAGGAATAATTGTGTGAGGGGTTATTCCTACCTACACTCAAAATGCTACACTTCCCGACATTGAATTCCATCTGCCACTTCCCCGCCCAATCATATAGTCTGTCAAGCTCATCCTGGAGAACCGTAGCGTCCCTGTCTGATTGGATTACTCTACCGATCTTGGTATCATCTGCGAACTTACTGACATGACTACTAATTCCTGTGTCCAAGTCATTGATGTAAATAATAAAAAGCAGAGGACCCAGCACCGACCCTTGAGGGACTCCACTCGTAACACTGCCCCATTCAGATTTTTTACCATTGATTTACACTCTCTGCTTCCTACCACTAAGCCACGCCCTGATCCAGTTCACAACTTTCCCATCTACGCCGTGAGTCTGTAATTTTAGTAATAGCCGGTGATGAGGGACTTTGTCGAACACTTTACTGAAATCTAGATATAAAATGTCATAGTTTTCATCTCGGTCAACCGCCTCGATTACTTTAGTGTAGAAAGACAACAGGTTAGTAAGGCAAGACCTACCCTTTGTGGACCCATGCTGTGAATCATTAATTAAATTATGCTTTTCTAGATGGTACCGAATTCTCCCGGCTGTAATTGACTCCAACATCTTTCCTACAACTGATGTTAAGCTAATTGGCGATAATTTGAGATGGCTGACGTGTCCCCCTTTTTGAAAATCGGCGTCACATTAGCTACTTTCCATTGATTGGGCACATACCCAGAATTTACCGACATTTTAAAGATATCGGTAAGATGGCCACTATGAACTTCCTTACACTCTTTCAAAACCCTTGGGAATGCTTCGTCTGGGCCCGGCGATTTGTTTTTCTTCAACCTACCAATCTCATCCTGGACTACTTGCCTAGTGACGATCACATCCCTGAACTTGTCGTGCTATTCACCCTCCTATACCTGAACTCTCTCCGGTATGGTTTTTAGATTTTCCTGCGTGGAAACTGAGAGGAAATAGTCATTCATCATTTGACTCATATCTTCTCCATTCTCAACGAGCTCGCCTGTGTTTGTTTTCAACGGTCCAATTCTGTCCCTTGTTTTCGTTCTGTACAATTTGAAGAAGCCCTTGGGATCGCTCTTGGCCTCGTTGGCTACCCTAATCTCATAATTTATTTTTGCTAGGCGAGTGTTCTTCACCGACCTGGCTAGCTCAACATACCTACCCCTGAGGTGGATTTCTCCGTTCCTTATTTTCCTATAAATTCCTCTCTTCAAGCCTATCTCATGCTTGAGTCTGCGGGTCATCCATTTGGGGTCGTTATTTTCCTTCCTGCTGGCTTGGTAAGGGATATGCTGTCTCTGACCCTCTGCAATTACTCTAACTAAATTATTGTAGGTCATTTCTACATGGTTCCCCTGACTTTCCGGTTCCAGCCCTGAGATCTGGCCCTCATCCAGCCCTAGGGTTTCCCAATTTACCTCCTTAAGGTGTCTTCTGAGCCCCTCATAGTCAGCTAGTCTAAAGTCAGGCACCAACACAGGGTTGAGTTCATGGGTCACCGCCCAGTCTAATTTAAACCTAATTTCCTTGTGATTACTGCCACATAATTATCCCCCAACATCTAGCTCGCTGATCATATTCTCGGTGTTAGTTAAGACCAAGTCTAGAATGTTGTTACCCCTGGTGGGCTCAGTTACTGTCTGCTTGAGAAAATTAGCTTGTATTACTTTCAGAAAATCCTCAGATTCTAGATCACCCACCACGCCTTCCCAGTCTATATTCCTATAGTTAAAATCCCCCATTATGCAGACATTTTTGCTCCTGCTCGCCCTGCCTACCTTTTGCAGTAATATATCAGTTTCCTGCCTGTTAAAGTTGGGTGGCCTGTAAAGAACCCCTAGAATTAGTTTGTCTTTCCCTTTGTGGACGTCCACCCAAACTGATTCTGAGTCGCCATTTGTTTGG
Source organism: Eriocheir sinensis (assembly GCF_024679095.1). NCBI lineage: Eukaryota > Metazoa > Arthropoda > Malacostraca > Decapoda > Varunidae > Eriocheir > Eriocheir sinensis. Next base: position 4,241,540 of record NC_066512.1, read on the forward strand.
ACAGCGTTGTTAGCGGAACATTTAAGTGTGTCTTTAACATAAAGTGCCGCCCTCCCTCCCCTTCATCCCTTTCTATCTTTGTGAAACATCTGAATACCATCTATTTCATACTCCGATTTGAAGTTTTTGTTTGCAGTATCCACCCACGTTTACGTGATAGCTATAATGTAGAATTTCTCGACACATGTTTTCCCCCTCAGTAGATCTATCTTGTTCCTGAGACTCCTACTGTTGGTGTAATAGGCCGTTAGACCATCCTTTCTTATAACCTTTCGATCACTCCTGCGCCCCCTAGTCCCAGTCTGCGATGCATAGCCACTGATGACAGGCCTTCCCCCCTCGCCTACTCTAAAAAATCATGTAGGGTGCTAAGTGATCGCTCTAGGGAGTCTGCGAGAACCTCCACCCCCTGACGTGACAGGTGCACGCCGGAGGCGGGGGAGGAGGGGGGAGAGGGGGGAGGAGGAGGGGACAGGGAAGGAGGAGTAAGGGGAGGGAGAGGAGGCGGGGGAGGTAGCGGTAGCAGTGGAGGGGGGAGGTGATGTGGTGGAGGACAAGGAGAGAGAATGCGAGGAAGAGACGGAAAAGGGGGGGGGGGGAGAGGTGGAGGAAAGGGGAGAGGGGGGTGATGAATGAGAGTCAGAGGCGGCAGAAGGGAAGGGAAGTATGGCGGGTGAGGAGAGGGGAGATGGCGGGTGAGGAGAGGGGAGAGGGGAGGAGAGGAGAGAAGCGGCTGAAGGAGTGGAGGGGAAGAGGGAGATGCAGGAGGAGGGAGAAGTGAAGGGAGAAGGCACTAGCGAGGAGGGGGAGGCAGGCGGGAGAAGGGAGGCTGCTGTATGGGGAAAAGTAGGGGTGAAAGGAAGGGGAGGTGAGGTACCACCGCGAGTAGATGAGCAGGAACACCTGCGACACGCTGTGACTCGCTCCGCCAAATATTTAATGTCCCGTGTTAACGAGTGGATCGTGGATTCCAGGTGCTTGATTTTTCTTTCATCATACCCTGCCTTGACCCAGAAACGGCAAGTCTCGCTTGCCCCGTTACTTGTCCTAAAGTACTGCGGAGCTTGGCGAAGGCCACAATTAAAACAACGTTTCAAATTTGAGGGCATATTGGCTGATCCTTCCGCGTAACGTATTGAAACAAAGGGTCCCAGGTGAAACAAAGGGTCCCAGGGGAATACGGCCGGCGAGCGGGGTGTCGTCTGGTGGCCTGGAAATTTCCGTTTATCAAGGGCCCCCAGTGGAGAATATGGGTTGTGAAGAGTTGCGGGGCGGGGCGGGGATTTATACTCGGGTGCGGCTGTGTGCTGACTCGACTCACGGGGCAGGGAGGTCGACACACGCCCTCACACACAATGGTCCATGTTATGTTATATTAGAGACAGATAACACCTATATAACACTTCGGAGAGGTCCTTAAATTGTTGCCACCACTTATGTTAACCGATTTTACGTGTTTACTTTTTAAAGTAGTTGGTATTAAGTGTTAAGTTTAAGGCGCGAACTGTTATCTCACTCGTCACAGGGCCGGTGTTACCGTGGCCTGCTTCACAAGTTGATTGTAGTAGGTGAGATAACACAATAACCCTTTAGTTCAGTGAGGTGTGGCCGAGCGGTAGCCGTTATAAGTTCACTTTAGTTCTCTCTCTCACAGGGACATTAATAGGTGTGCTGTATTTTAACTATATTTACAGTTTTACACAAAGTTTACAGTTTACGTGAGCGAGTCGCACCAAACGAGAGCCAGCCACACCACTGTGCGCGGGGCGGCTGACCACCGCTCGCCGGCCTGTCACCCATCTTCTCTCCCCATCTTCGCGTTTTCCGCTCGTCTTATTTGCTTTTTGGTTCGTTTGGAAGGGTGTGGGTTCCGGTTGATGACTGCTGATGAAAGTCATCATTTGCTGATTATTGCGTTAGCTCAGCATGTGTTCCCACGGCCATCAGCTCTGACATGTACCATAACATCTTGGCAAAGGCACTGAGCCTGTGCTTAGACACACATTCACACACTCACATGTACATTATAATATATACATTACAAACAGACTTACAAACAAACAAATACCAACAAACAAACAAACTTACACTCAGTCAAACACGAGAAGAGAGAGAGAGAGAGAGAGAGAGAGAGAGAGAGAGAGAGAGAGAGAGAGAGAGAGAGAGAGAGAGCGTACACCTGCCCGGAGAGGAGGAGGAGGAATGAGGAAGAAGAGAGGTTTAGGGAGGACCATGGGGAGTACGCAAACAATAGTAGGCAGGGAGTGTTAAGTAATTATAACTAATTAACCAGTTTATGATGGATTCTGCGAGCGGCTTCCGTATCCTTTATATGCACTGATTAAGTTTTTCCTTCCCACAAGCTAATCTATTTTTCATTATTTTAATTCTGCGGAATCTCTGAAAATGGGGTTTATTACAAATATAAATATGCACAGAATGTGTGGTTTTCTTAGAGAGAGAGAGAGAGAGAGAGAGAGAGAGATTTGATTTGAACAGTCTATTGACATAAGATACATAGTCAAAAGGATGGGGCAGGTGGCTGTCCCCACCCTAATCAGTTTATTGTTATCAAAAATAGATATAGGAAAATTTACATCATTGGAAACTAGAAACACTTTTTTAAACCATTATCGGCTTATCTGCCCTATCTACAAGGAAAATATTTATATTGTAGACCTCATTAGGGGTTCAACTTCCCGGGAAGAGGGGATGGGCCATTCCCCTGAGGTGACACCTGGAGGGTGATGGGGTGTGAGGTCCCGGGCAGGTGTGGCTTGGGGGGTTGATTGCCTCGCCGCCCCGCCTCTACACACATTCATTACCTTTACTTTACACCTGCGTGATATATACAACTGAGGTCAAAGCAGGTCTATATATTTTCCTACTTGACTTAATATTTCACCTTTTGACATATAAGGGAGTACATATTAAATTACAAATGCAATAGTAAGACTAAACAGTGTACATGAGGGGAAAAAAAGTAATAATAAAAAATAGAATAATAAGCATAAACAAAATAAAATAAAATAAAATAAAAAGTCTGCGCACACACACACACACACACACACACACACACACACACACACACACACAGTTACACAAAGAATTATGATAACATAATAATATATATAATATGTACATTGTGTCCTTATCATATGGTCTAAACTCTCGGTGCAAATTTTATATACTTGTCTACTATATCAATTACTTTATCATTGTTGATCATCCAGATAATTTGTTCACTTTTATCAGCAATGTCATTATTTATAAAGGGATCAATGTGAAGACAAGACAAAACATAACGTTGTAGCGTGTTCCCATTGTGTTCGCCACACACCCTGCAATGTCAGTCTGTCTCGCTGCCCGCAGCAGTGCCCCCGTATTCCAAGTAATATTTGTACCCTAATCTCAGTCTCATGGTCACCGCATCGCTCAGGACATTACGAGTGGTACCATATGAGAATTCTGTTTCATTGTATATTTTAACATAGTGTCTAAAGGTAGTACTCGCTTCCTGCATCGCAAGTCTAGTGGTGTTGGCTGCAGCAGTCTGCCGCCCTCGTAGCACTGCTTTGGGCTGATCGAAGGACAGCGAGCAGGGCAAGTCGATGGAATTCCTCTGTGTCGCTTCCTTGACTAATAGGTCAGCTTTTTCATTGTGATTTATCCCTACATGTGACGGGATCCAAATTGTTTGTACGTTAAACCCTTTATTTTCAACATTTTTTATTGTGCTCTTGCAGACTGAGACTAGGGTACCGTGTGTAGCATCAAGAGATGTGAAGGCTTGTATGGCACTTCTACTGTCTAGGATAATGTATGTGTGTTTATCACTGGGGGCATTGCTAAGGCCCAAGTCAACAGCCTGTAGCTCAGCGTGAGTGGAAGAAATGTGGTGGTGCTCACTCAATGGAGCCCGCACTGTCGTGCGACCAACGACTGTTGCTTAAATTACAGGCTCACGGAGTAGAGGGTAAAGTTTTGAACTGGGTCAAGGCGTGGCTTAGCAATAGGAAGCAAAGAGTGCAAATCAATGGTAAAATATCTGACTGGGGATATGTTACGAGTGGGGTCCCACAAGGTTCGGTATTAGGTCCACTTTTGTTTATTATTTATATCAATGACTTAGATACAGGAATTAGTAGTGATGTTAGTAAATTTGCAGATGATACCAAGATCGGTAGAGTAATTGAGTCGGATCAGGACGCTAGTATTCTCCAAGGTGAACTCAACAGATTGTATGACTGGGAGGATAAATGGCAGATGGAGTTCAATGTAGGGAAGTGCAGTATTCTGAGTGTAGGAAGGAACAACCCCTCACATAACTATTGCTTTGACACTCTCATAAGCAGGTCTGGGTGCGAGAGGGATTTAGGGGTCTTAGTGAGCTCTGATCTCCGTCCAAGGGCACAATGCATTCAAGCTAGAAATCGAGCTAATAGGGTACACAAAGAAACACAAAGGAAGAACAAACAACAGCAGACCTGCTGGTCCTTACGAGGTTGTTTGTGACAAGCTACACTAACTATCTAATCAAAGGTGGAAGATGAAGGACAGCAAAGGCGAAGGCTCCTCCCCACCCCCCCATCCCTCCAGCCAAAGCTGGCAGGAAAGGAAAAAGAACCATGCAGCATGGAAAAACTGCATGGAATTTATGTAGGAAAGAGGAAAGAACTACCATTACTGCTACCACTAACCGGGCGATAAAAGCGGACAAGGACACCAGTATTCGAAAGAACTTAACGTTATTACGACAATGAGTAATATTTTAGTTGCTGGTTGGATTCAAAACACTTGTCTAATCTATTCTTGAAGGCCGTAACTATTGTACTATCAACGACATCACAAGGTAGAGAGTTCCAAACATTAACAACTCGATTGAAGAAGAAGTGTTTAGCTTCGTGCGACGAGAATCTTTTACCACTTATCTTCAAATTGTGATTTCTTCTTGTTCTATTTGATCGATCAATTGTAAAGTAATCTTCCGCATTAATATCACTGAATCCTTTGAACATTTTAAACACTTCTATTAGATCGCCTCGCATTCTTCGTTTTGATAGGCTGAATAAATTTACTTCTTTAAGCCTTTGTTCATATGATAAATTTCTCAACCTAGGAATCATCTTTGTTACTCTTCGTTGGACCCGTTCCAACTTTTCTATGTCTTTTCTGTAGTAGGGAGACCAAAACTGTACACAGTACTCTAGACGGGGTCGAACCAACGAATTATACAGTTTTAATATTACTTTTTCCGATTTATTATTAAAGACTCGTCCGATGAAGCCAACCAATTTGTTTGCAGTTTTAACTACCTCTGAACAATGCTGACCGGGCTTTAAATCGCTTGATATAGTGATTCCAAGATCCTTTTCTTTACTTACTGCAGAAATTTGTTGGCCATTCATTACGTACCGAACGCGATTGTTATTTTTTCCGATGTGCAACACTTTACATTTCTCAACGTTAAATTTAATTTGCCATTGATTGGCCCAACGTGCAAGTCGATCTATATCTGATTGTAAAGCTTCTTCGTCGAGTATCGCAGTTACTTTACTAGCAATTTTGGTGTCATCAGCAAATTTTGATACTTTGCAAGTGAGCCCATCATCGATATCATTAACATAAATTAAGAAGAGCATGGGGCCAAGCACTGATCCTTGAGGTACGCCGCTTTTGACATCGAGCCAGTTAGATGTAACACCGTTTAGAACTACTCTCTGTTTCCGCTCAGAGAGCCAGTCCGCAAGCCAATTGTGAATGTTACCCGAGATACCGTGCGCCAGTAGTTTGCTGAGCAATCGTTGGTGGGGGACCTTATCAAATGCCTTTTGAAAATCCAGATATATGATATCTACTGATCTGCTTTCATCGAACACCTCAAAAATATAGTGAAAAAAATCAAGTAAGTTAGTCAAACACGAACGTTTACTACGGAAGCCATGTTGCGAATTATTTATTATATTATTTTCTTCGAAGAATTTCACCATATTGTCGCGAATGATAGTCTACATTAACTTACAAACAATAGATGTCAGGCTAATTGGTCGATAGTTTCCTGGATGAGACTTGTCCCCTTTTTGAAAATTGGTGTGACATTTGCAAGTTTCCTATCCGACGGAACTTTTCCAGCTGTTAAAGATTTATTGAATATGATGGAGAGCGGTTTACAAATTTGATGTTCGATTTCTTTTAAGATCCTAGGCTAGGGTAGGGTACTGGGATTTATTTCAAGGAGCGTAAGCAACAGAAGCCCCGAAGTCTTCCTCAAACTATATTTAGCATTAGTTAGACCTCACCTTGACTATGCGGTTCAGTTTTGGTCACCTTACTCTAGAATGGATATCAAAATGTTAGAATCGGTGCAGAGGAGGATGACTAAGATGATTCAGGGGTTGAGAAACTTGCCATACGAGGAAAGACTCAAACAGTTAAGCTTGCATTCTCTAGAAAGGCGAAGGGTGCGTGGAGACATGATCGAGGTTTATAAATGGATGAAGGGCTTTAATAAGGGAGACATTCATAAGGTACTAGTGGATATAAAACTCCTCCGAAAAAGAAAAGAAAACCATGGTATCACCAAGGATTTAATTCAGTGGCTAAATGGCCCGGAGTTTAAAGAGTGGCTAAAACCTGATGTAAATGACAAATATGTTGCTTTGTGCAGTGTATGTGATTGCAAATTTCACAACACAAACAGAAGTGGGCTATTGAACCATAAGTCTTCATCTAAGCACACAAAAAAATCTGGCAGCAAAAAAAAGCAGCATAAAAATGCCGCATTTTTTTTTTTTTCAAATAGCTAAAGCAGAGTTGTTACTTTCTGCATTCATAGCTGAACACGGAATGCCCTTCCACCAGGTTGAACATCTAACTGAATTAGTAAAGTAAATGTTCCCAAAGTGTTAGGTCGCCCAGAAAATATCAATGGAAAAGACAAAAGCATCGTATGTTATGCAAGAAGAAATTGCTTGGGAGGAAAGTCAAGAAATTGCAAAGATTTTCAAAGAAAATAAGTTTTCTGTCATGATTGATGAAAGCATCCATGTGTCAGTGTCATAAGTACTTGCTGTTATGGTGGAGTTTTTTGACAAGGCAAATTGTAAAGTGACAGATGCACTGTTAGACATCGTGGAGGTAGATGATTCAAGTGCTGAAGGGCTGTAGAAGGCAGTGAAATAATTGGTTGCAAGCAAGGATATACCTTTTACCAATATAATAGGCTTTGCTTGTGACAATTGCTCCACTATGATGGGGGTGAATAACGGATTTCAGGCCCTCTTGAAAAAAGACATTCCATCGGTGTTTATTCTTGGTTGTATTTGCCATTCATTTGCACTGTGTTCAAGTCATGCTTGTAGTCATTTGCCTTCATATCTAGAAGAGCTCTTGATAAATGTTGGTTGCTACTTCTCACGGAGCAGCAAGCGGCAGCACGAGTTCAGCATGATTCAGGAGGTTGCTCACAGCCCTAAGCACAATATGTTGTAGCTGTCACAGACCCGTTGGCTCTCCCGAAATCAGGTAATTTCTCGCATTTTAGAACAGTGGGCTGCATTACAGTTGTTCTTCCAGGCGGAATAAAAAACTAACAAGTTAGATGGGGCTGCTCATATATATCAAACTATGACAAATCGAGGCACGAAACATATGCTGCTAGTTCTGAACTATATTCTTGGAAAGGTTGATAGAATGAATTGTGAATATCAGTCAGAGTATTTCAGGCTTAGTTTTGTTTATACTATGATTACTGCTGAGTATCGCAGTATTCTTGGGATGTTTGTCGAGCCAGAAGTTCATGAATCAAAGAAACTGTCTCAGATAAATCCTGAAGATAAATCATTGCATTTTAATTTAGAACACATTTACCTAGGTGGAAGATGTGATACCTTCTTGCTTAAGGAAGCATTAGGAGAGAGTGAAAAGAGGTTTTGGCATGATTGTAAAAGGTATTTAGCTGAACTGTGTGTTCAGATACGAAAGCGCTTTCCTTTTGATGAGGAAAATGTGCAAGCTTTACTCAATATTTTGAATCCCAAAGTTGCTCTGTCTTCCCAGAGAAAAATCAGAGCAATCCCAAAATTGGCAGTTCACTTCCCTAATCTCGTAAAGGAGGAAGAACTTGATTATCTGCAGGAACAGTGGGAGGACTTGTTTCATGCCAGATCAACTCTTCAATATTTTAATCAGTCAGCAACATGTTTTTGGCATGAACTGTTTGGAATTACTGATGGGAATAATCAACCTAAATTTGTCTTGCTTTCAAAATTCATGTGTGATCTTCTAGTGCAACCACATTCCACACAGTTGCCAAGTGTAGCAGCAGCCAACAGGCAACACTGTATCCTGCCGAAGACACGGAAGTTGTCAGTGGTAGCGAGGAAAGCACACAAGTTTATGTACAATAATTCTGCTGTATAGAGGGTGCGTTTAAGAAGTTACATCTGTATTCTTATGTTCATGTAAAAAAAAAAAACCGTTCATATACCTTGGATTTTTTAAGGCGATCTTGGAGATTTTAGGTGAGGCATCTTGGATTTTTCTATTTTGTCCAGTGGCAACACTGGTCGGCAATCCACTTAAGCATTCTGCCGCCCACACCAAGATTAGCAAGTTCATATAAAATCACATCACCATTAGCCTTATCAAAGGCTCCTTGCAGGTCTACAAACACTCTACATTTTTCACCTCCATAAGTGAGACATTTGATTATACAATCAGATGAGAGAGAGAGAGAGAGAGAGAGAGAGAGAGAGAGAGAGAGAGAGAGAGAGAGAGAGAGAGAGAGAGAGAGAGAGAGAGAGAGAGAGAGAGAGAGAGAGAGAGAGATTAAGGTTGAAGTAAAGTGGTGATGTGTGAATGGGGATGATTACTGAGCATATTAAGAAAAACGAAGAAGACAAGGAGGAGGACGAAACGTTTAAAGAATTAGAAAAAAAAATAGGAGGAGAAGTAGGGGAGTTTGGTGCTCTCTGAGAGTAAAGTAGGATTCTCAGAGCAGGTGAGGGTGGAATGTGTGTGTGTGTGTGTGTGTGTGTGTGTGTGAATGAGAGAGAGAGAGAGAGAGAGAGAGAGAGAGAGAGAGAGAGAGAGAGAGAGAGAGAGAGAGAGAGAGAGAGAGAGAGTTAGCCTTTTTGTTAGCTGTTTTTTGTGTTTTTGATTAAGGTGCGAACTGTTATCTCACGTCGGGTCCGGTGTACCGTTGCCTGCTTTCTCCAGTTGATAGAAGTCGTGAGACAACACAATAGCCTTTTAGTTAAGTGATGTGGGTTATGTGTTGGCCGAGCGGAGCCGTTAAGTTCACTTTGAGTTCACTTAATTTACTCTCTCTCTCTCTGGTTGATTAAATAGTTGTTACAGTATTTTGTGGACGAGTCGTAAGTCGTACGCACACTCCGAGAAGTCCTGTGCTCTCGTCCGCCGCCCGCCCTAATCTGCCGGCTTCTCTTGGTACAGGAGCTGCCAGCAGATAGCATGCTTACTGAATCAGCACCGTTCCCACGGCAAGGAGCACCTCCTAAGCACAACGTAGCGTCTGTGTGTAACGTCCTGGCGCCACTGGGCCATGGCGATACGACATACATTCACACATTCACATTATGTTATAATATACACATTACAAGAGAGAGAGAGAGTAGGGGTAGGATAGGGCATGACAGGTCACGTGGGCGGAGCTCTAAGGGGAACTAGCCAATCACAGCAAGATGACAGCTGTTATCGTGTAGGTGTTAGCAGGTGTCGCCTTCATGAAGACTTGCGAGGCAGAGCCTGCTGAGGTGGCCGTTTTTTTTTAATGAAGCCGATTATACATACAAGACGTTGTCAGCATGGGATCTCTTAAGACATAAGTAAGACCTGCCATAGTTATCAAAGTAATGGACAACTCGTTAGAATCTACCTGAAAAAAAAAAAAAAAAAAAAAAACAAGCCATTGTTTTGAGTTAGGTGTAATTCTGGTTTAATACCAAAAGCCTTCAGCTTTCCTACAGCAGCTTTTTTTTTTTTTTTACGTATTCGCCTGTGGCGCCGGTAGGCCTTCGTAGTAGGGCCTGATGGTCGGCCCCAGCCCGTTGTGGCGCAGGCAAGTGATTATAGTGGCGCCATCTTGCATTGGCTCAAGCTGCCCCCACCCCGGACCTCATCTTTAATCCTGAAATCTAGAGTCCGGGGTGATAGGTGGTCTTCTAGACAGCATGTGGATAGTCTTAGGCCACTCGGCGGCGGCTGAAAAATACCAGCTTGGTGTCATCGGGCGGGGCGCGAGCCCGCGTCGTCCTGAACGCGGCGCCGTCACGCTATCCACTCAGTCACCGCATCCCCATGTATTTGTTATTATTAAGTATTTGCTTATGCATGTTTTTTTTTTCTTTTTTGTTTTGTTTTTTACAACAGAGGAGGCAGCTCAAGGGCACACACAAAAAGAAAACAATAATAAAAAAAAAGCCCGCTACTCGCTGCTCCTAAAGTAAAACAAAAGAGGTGGCCGAAAGGAAGATCAAATTTATTTTTTATTTTTTACAGCAAAGGAGACAGTTCAAGGGCACAAAAAAAGTAAACATCAATAAAAAAAAAAAGCCCGCTACTCGCTGCTCCTAAAAAGAATCCAAAGAGGTGGCCGAAAGATAGGTCAGTTTCGGGAGGAGAGGTGTCCTGATACCCTCCTCTTGAAAGAATTCAAGTCGTAGGCAGGAGGAAATACAGATGAAGGAAGATTGTTCCAGAGTTTACCAGCGTGAGGGATGAAAGAGTGAAGATGCTGGTTAACCCTTGCATAAGGGGTTTGGACAGTATAGGGATGAGCATGAGTAGAAAGTCGAGTGCAGCGGGGCCGCGGGAGGGGGGGAGGCATGCAGTTAGCAAGTTCAGAAGAACAGTCAGCGTGGAAATATCGATAGAAGATAGAAAGAGAGGCAACATTGCGGCGGAATTTAAGAGGTAGAAGACTATCAGTATGAGGAGGAGAGCTGATGAGACGAAGAGCCTTAGCCTCCACTCTGTCCAGAAGAGCTGTGTGAGTGGAGCCCCCCCACACATGAGATGCAGACTCCATACGAGGGCGGACAAGGCCCCTGTATGTGGACAGCAACTGTGCAGGGGAGAAGAACTGGCGGAGACGGTACAGAACGCCCAGCCTCGAGGAAGCTGATTTAGTAAGAGATGAGATATGAAGTTTCCAGTTGAGATTTTGAGTTAAGGATAGACCGAGGATGTTTAGTGTTGAGGAAGGTGATAGCTGGGTGTTGTCAAAGAATAGGGGATAGTTGTTTGGAAGATTGTGTCGAGTGGATAGGTGGAGAAACTGTGTTTTTGAGACGTTGAAGGACACCAGGTTCTTCTTGCCCCAATCGGAAATAATAGTAAGGTCTGAGGCTAAGCGTTCTGCAGCCTCCAGCCTTGAGTCGTTAAGTTCCTGAAGGGTGGGTCTTCTATTAAAAGAAGTTGAGTAATGCAGAGTGGAATCATCGGCGTAGGAATGGATAGGACAGTTCGTTTTGGAAAGAAGATCATCAATGAACAACAGAAAAAGAGTGGGAGATAGGACAGTACCCTGTGGGACACCACTGTTAATAGATTTAGGGGAAGAACAGTGACCGTCTACCACGGCAGAAATAGAACGGTCAGAAAGGAAACTGGAGATAAAGGTACAGAGAGAAGAATAGAAACCGTAGGAGGGTAGTTTAGAAAGCAAAGATTTGTGCCAGACCCTATCAAAAGCTTTTGATATGTCCAGCGCAATAACAAAAGTTTCACCGAAACGGCTAAGAGAGGATGACCAAGAGTCAGTTAAGAAGGCTAGGAGATCAACAGTAGAACGCCCCTTGCGGAACCCATACTGGCGATCAGATAGAAGGTCAGAAGTGGAAAGGTGCTTTTGAATCTTCCGGTCAAGGATTGATTCAAAAGCTTTAGATAGACAAGAAAGTAAAGCTATAGGACGGTAGTTTGAGGGACTGGAGCGGTCACCCTTCTTAGGCACAGGCTGTATGAAGGCATACTTCCAGCAAGAAGGAAAGGTAGATGTTGACAGGCAGAGGCGAAAGAGTTTGACCAGGCAGGGTGACAGCACGGAGGCACAGTTTTTAAGGACAATAGGAGGCACTCCATCAGGTCCATAAGCCTTCTGAGGATTGAGGCCAGAGAGAGCATAGAAAACATCATTTTGAAGAATCTTTATAACAGGCATAAAGGAGTCAGAGGGGGGATGAGTAGGAGGAATATACCCAGAATCGTCCAGAGTGGAGTTTTTAGAAAAAGTTTGAGAGAAGAGTTCAGCCTTAGAGATAGATGAGACGGCAGTGTTGCCGTCAGGACTGAGGAGTGGAGGGAAAGATGAAGAAGTGAAGTTGGAGGAGATGTTTTTGGCTAGATGCCAGAAGTCACGGGAAGAGTTAGAGAAAGCAAGGTTTTGACATTTTCTATTAATGAAATAATTTTTGGTTAGTCGGAGAATAGATTTGGCACGATTTCGGGCAGAAATGTAAAGTTCATAATTAGCATTAGTTTGAAGGCTCTGGTACCTTTTGTGAGCTACCTCTCTATCATTGACAGCACGAGAACAAGCGTAATTAAACCAAGGCTTTTTAGCGTGAGGAGTAGAGAAAGAACGAGGAATGTATGCCCCCATTCCAGAGACAATCACCTCTGTGATGCGCTGAGCACACACAGAGGGGTCTCTATCCTGGAAGCAATAATCATTCCACGGGAAATTGGAAAAGTACATCCTCAGGTCGTCCCACCGAGCTGAAGCAAAATGCCAGAAGCATCGCCTCTTCGGTGGGTCCAGAGGGTGTACAGGAGCGATAGGACAGGATGCAGAAATAAGATTGTGATCGGAGGAGCCCAACGGAGAGAACAGTTTGACAGAATAAGCAGAAGGGTTTGAGGTAAGGAAGAGGTCTAGAATGTTGGGCCGATCTCCAAGACGGTCGGGAATACGTGTAGGGTGCTGGACCAACTGCTCTAGGTCGTTGAGGATAGCAAAGTTGTAGGCTTGTTCACCAGGATGGTCAGTGAAAGAGGATGAAAGCCAAAGCTGGTGAACATTGAAATCTCCTAGGATGGAGATTTCAGCGAAGGGAGAGTGGGTCAAGATGTGCTCCACTTTAGAATTCAAATAGTCAAAGAATTTTACATAGTCGGTAGAGTTAGGTGAGAGATAAACAGCACAGATGTATTTAGTAATAGAATGACAATGAAGTCTTAGCCAGATGGTGGAAAATTCAGAAGAGTCAAGGTTGTGGGCACGAGAGCAAGTGATGTCGTTGCGCACGTAGGCGCAACATCCAGCTTTGTATTGAAATTTAGGATAGAGATAGTAGGAGGGAACAGAGTAGAGATTGCTGTCAGTAGCCTCAGAAACCTGTGTTTCGGTAAGGAAGAGAAGGTGAGGTTTAGAGGAGGAGAGATGATGTTCCACAGAATGAAAAATAGAGCGAAGACCGCGAATGTTGCAGAAATTGAGAAGAAAGAGGTTCGAGGAGTTATCAAGACACCTCTCGGGTCGGCAGCCAGAAGGGGAGTCCTCCCTGGGGGAATTTGTGGTCCCCCCCCCAGGCGGGGACTCCGAGGCTTGGTGTATGTGCGCCATTTTGAAATTTTAATTTTGGGAAAAGGTGTATATGTTGTGTGAATGTAGTGTGGTATGGATAAAGAGAGGATCTGTCTTTAGAGAGCATGCTGAACTACTCTCCGGTGTTGGTGAGACAATAGGGAAACGGTTAGTGAGGACATGGGAAGGGTCTTTGGAGGGCTTCAGCTCCCTTCTCACCTCCCATATATACCTCACCGGGAGTGGCTTGCGCCCGTTCGGTAGGTGTCTTCCTACCTACTCCAGCCGAGTGATGGTAATGTTGGATTAGGTTTGAGTTGGGCTACAATGAGTTTGGCAATAATCATGATTGATAGATTTGATTACTTTGACAGTGGTAAAAGTTGCATATGCTTTACAAGTAATTAATTTCAAATGCGTTTGTTTGGTTTGGGCAAATAATAAATATACACACCAAATCATTAAACAATAAACCAGGCAAAAAAAAATATATATATAAAAAATTACTCATGACAATTCCTCTAGTAATACTTCTAGCCAAGTAAAATACAATGCGCCATTTTGTTGGACTTGGCTGTTGTACTGTGGTTGAATTGCAGGTACTTTAATACACTTGGACAGCAGTGCAACGGCGATAATTAAGGTACCGTCTAGGATTTCTAACCAGATCCTCATAGGAAGTCCCATTTCAATATGTCTCTCGATGTTAAGTTCCCTGGAAACATTTCCCCATCAGTGCAATCCCTGAGGGAGCCTCGTCGTGGGAATTAAATTGCGATCTCTCCGTTGAGGGGCGTTGTTGACGTAACTATGACAGGATTTATAAGTCGTAACGACATAGTCGGAGCAGTCAAATGTGTTGAGACATTTAATGACATATCAACAGTTATGACAAGAATCGCCACTGTGTCTGCCTATGACAGCTTATGAGAGCTTAGGTGCATTTTATAAATACAGGTTCATGGTGAGTGGCCAGAACGTGTACCTCAGTTTCGTATATTTTCGATTTTTTTTTTTTTATTTCACGGCGGATTATTCCCTCAGGTAATTTTTGCTTTAAAACCTTTCAGATGTCTAAGTTGCGAGCCGGTTCCATGATGAGAGTGCGTGTTTTCACATGGGTCCTGATGTGGGCGGCGCTGGTCAGTGGTGAGTTGTATCGGAAAGTGGCCAGCGATATGGCGCCACCCGCACAATTTTCTCTGCTGCAAACGACCCTCCCAAGCCTGGTATGTCTTCTTGCACTCTATTTATTCATTCTTGGGGTACATGCCTGCACTCAAAGATTGGCGAACATGCCTTTTTACGACAAGTGTGTGTGTGTGTGTGTGTGTGTGTGTGTGTGTGTGTGTGTGTGTGTAATAATAATAATAATAATAATAATAATAATAATAATAATAATAATAAACGGTTTATTAAGGGGAAGGATTGCAGCCCTTGAGCTAAAATTTACAAAAAAATACATGGGCAAAATATATGTAAACAATGTGATGAGTGATGATGATAATGATTATAAAGGGTGGGCGGTGGCCGAGTGGTTAGCGTGCTGGGCTAACATTCACCACGCCATGGACAACGTCGGTTCGAATCCCCACGCTACCACCTGGGATTTTTCAGTCACCGCCGAGTGGCCTAAGACTACCCACATGCTATCCAGATGACCACCCATCAACCCGGACTCTAGAAGAAACCGTCCAGTGAATCAAGAATGGGTTCCGGGGGGCAGCATGAGCCAAGTATAACTGGCGCCAGTAGTGGGCGCGGTACCAAAAGTTTGGGGTTGCGTTACGCGGTACTGCGGTACCTCAGCATGTCCAGTGCGTTCCGCGGTACTCCGGTACTTTTCCCGCCCCCCCTGGTGCGTTCCGCGGTACTGCGGTACCTGGTTTCTAAAGCAGCACTTAAAAAGAAAAAAAAATAGCTCTGCAACACCAATTATCAAAAACTCTTATATGTAAAAAAAAAAAAACGCCAAAAATCACATTTTAAGAGAGAGAGAGAGAGAGAGAGAGAGAGAGAGAGAGAGAGAGAGAGAGAGAGAGGGGGGGGGGGGGGACGCAAATCAGCTGATGGGAGAGCGTCGATGGGTGAGCTGAGTACGAGACGAGCCGGAGGGACGGGTATATTGCCTATATTTCTTCACTTATTATAATCATAATTTTTTTTATTTACTAGGTAATACACATGTAGTGTACATGAGATTAGGTGGAAACTATCCAGTAGGAAAGATGTGCCCGGAATAAGTAACATAGTAATGCTGTAGATAACAATAATATATACAGATAATTATTTAACAGATTATTTCCTTGGAGCAAGATTTTCCCCGACCTGCCAGTAGTGAAGTTGAGTCCGGACTTAGAGTTATAACGTTACACGTTCTAAGTCCGTCTACTTTTGCACGGTACACGTTAGGAACGTGTCTCTCTCCCCCTTCTTTTTTTGTTGCCAGTTATAGCGAGATAATTGGCGCGCACGCAACTAAAGATGAATTGATATAACGTACTATAGGAGTTATGAGGTGTTGATTAATTTTAGAAGCAAGTATGGTTCTTCCTAGAAAAGCATAGGTGAAAAAATCCTGGTTCTAACCTCCCTCTGATGAAAAATCACATCCTTTTAATTAACAATAGGTACCTATCCTTTTCAGTGAAAGTGCCTCCCCTCTTTCGCACGGTGTCTGTGCGTATGTCCGAATGTCTGCCTGTCCGGTGGGTCAGGGGCCCCACCCCCGGCCCCCTCAAACAGTGGTATTGTTTATTTTTATTTACATACTTATTTATTCATTAATTATTATCATCACTATTTTTCATTAAAATGTTTGCCGGTACCGCGAAAAGTACCGCAGGAAATTTGAACGCGGTACCGGTACTCCGGTACTTTCAGCAATCCTCTGCGGTACTGCGGTACCGGTTTGGTAGTGCGGTAGTACCGCAGTACCGCAAAAAGTACCGCAAGTGCCCAGCACTGACTGGCGCCACTATAAAAAAAAAATGGCTGCGCCACGACGGGCTTGGGCCGACCATCTGGCCCCTGAAGAAAGCCTACCGGCACTATAGGCGGGGATGTAAAAAAATAATAATAATAATGATAATAAAAATAATGATAACAGTAATAATAATAACAATTATTATAGTAATACTAATGATAATATCAATAACAATAATAATAATCATAATAATAATAATAATAATAATAATAATAATAATAATAATAATAATAATAATAATATTTACAGATTATGTTCTTAAGGGGTTTACATGTTGTTGATCATCCTGACCATTTCGGGCACGGCGCTGTTTTTGTAGCGGTCCGTCCGTGCCCGTTCTGGAACCAGTCTGTTGGCGTGCCTCACTGACTGGCGAGGACGGGAAACTGCAGGAGGGAGTAGGTTCCGGTGCCTGGGGTGATTGAGCAGACCGTTCGCACAACGCTGCAGCAGGGTCGAGTGTCGCTATTGGAGGGTGGTGAGGGTGTGGAAATCGAGGGCGTCTTAATAAGTGGTGTAGCTGGGGCCCAGGATGATCTTGCAAGCCCGTTTTTTAACCTGCTCCTGTTGGCGGCGTTGTGTGAGGTTGAGGGAGGAGGACCACGCCGGGGACGCGAACGTGAGCTTAGGGAGTATGAATGTGGTGTACACACTCGCCAGCTCACGCCCAGGATCCCCAGCGTCTTGAGCCGCCGCAGGAGGTAAAGTTTGTAGGTGGCGGATCTGATAATTTGGGTGGTGTGGTCCTTCCATGTAAGCTTATTGTCGATTGTGACCCCAAGTAGCTTGGTTGACTGGACTACCTGAAGGGGAGTGACGTTTATGAAGACTACAGGAGAGGTGACGGGGGCTGAGGAGGTGTTGATGTGCATGACTGGTTTTGGTGTCGTTGACGATGACGTTGTTATCTGTGGTCCATGATTGTAAGCTGTGTAGCAGGTTTAAGAGTTGGCTGAAGTTAGGGTTGTCGTTGTTGATGGTGATTCCTAGTGGGGTATCGTCTACATACTTCCAGCGGTTGGGGGTGTGGGTCAGCGCGCTATTGATCAGGATCAGGAAGAGAAGCGGTCCGACCTTGGTTCCTTGAGGCACTCCGCAGGTGAAGTGCTGAGGGGGAGAGGCCACTCCCTGATGGCTCACCACCTGAATGCGTTGGGAGAGGAAGTCGGCCAGCCAGGACACTATGTTGGGGTGAAGCCCAAGGTTAATTGCCTTGTTGATGACAGTAGTGTGGTGGACGAGATCGAAAGCCTTTCTAAAGTCTATGAATGCAAGGGCGACTGATGTTTTCCGTTATGTGTGTGCGCGCGCGCGCACGTGTGTGTGTGTGTGTGTGTGTGTGTGTGTGTGTGTGTGTGTGTGTGTGTAATTCACCCCTGTCTTATTACGACTCGGACTCGTAATCACCAACAGGTACCCTCCCGACATGAACAAATGCTCTTTTATAGTCGATATATGGGTTCTGCTAGGACCTCACACACCACATACCCCATCCCCATTGCTCAAAGGGGACAGTAACCACTCCTGGTCAACGGAAATAATCCGCCCTGAGCGGGCTCGAACCGCCGCCCTGTCAGGATGTAAAGCATGCATGGCAGCGCAGCGCTCTAACCAGCTGCGTGTGTGTGTGTGTGTGTGTGTGTGTGTGTAATTCACCACGGCCTGATCACGAGTTGGCACTCGCCACTCGCCTCGCCTCGCCTCGCACTCGCACTCGCCAGCAGGTTTCCTCCCGACGTGAGCTAATGCTCATTATCGTCGATCTCTGGATACTGCTAGGCCCTCACACACCACACACCCCATCCCACTTGCTCAAGGGAGGACAGTAACCAATCTTAGTCAACGGAAAGAATCCGGCCTGAGCGGGGCTCGAACCGCCGCCTGTTTGGCCGTGAAGCCTTGCAGCGCAGCGCTCTACTGATTGAGCTACCGGAGCGGTGTGTGTGTGTGTGTGTGTGTGTGTGTGTGTGTGTGTGTGTGTGTGTGTGTGTGTGTGTGTGTGATATTACTACTACTACTACTACTACTACTACTACTACTACTACTACTAATAATAATAATAATAATAATAATAATAATAATAATAATAATAATAATAATAATAATAATAACAATAATAAACGGTTCATGTAGGATGAAAAGCAAGCAGCCCTAGAGCCGAAAATATACATCAGTGGAAGATATGACGCATGAATGTAAATATGTAAATGAAACAAAATAACAAAATAATCATATGGTAGATAACAAAATTGAAAATGGAAATCACAATAATAGTATTATAAGCAATAATAATAATAATAATAATAATAATAATAATGATTATTATTATTATTATTATTATTATTATTATTATTATTATTATTATTATTATTATAGTAATATGATTAATTCAGTAGTTTTTTTTTTGTTTTCAAAAACAGAAGTTATTTCCTTTGAGCATATGATTCGATTCCAAATTATCAAATCAGGGTTCGAATCCTACCGAAGCACGTTGATTTTTCAAAAGTATCGCCCAGTGGCGGAAGATGATTACCCACATACTGCACAGATCTTCAGTCAATCCTAACTTCAGCTACTTTGTTGAAGTGGAGCACAGGGGAGGCAGCATGGTCCAAGCGCAAAAGCAATATCACGGCAGCCACTATGCGAGGGCAACTGCCAACTGGGTGGTGAACGACCGGGGCACTCCTACTGCTCATTCGTATGAAGCCGTTCGACGCCGCGAACAACTACCGAGGCGCAGCGAACGACCTACCACACTCCCGCTGCCCGTTCGCCTGAGGCCGTTCGACGGCCCGGACGAACAAACCCTCCGAGGCTTCTTAACTCGCTGTCGGAGGCGACTTGATGGATGGCCAGCGCCTTCCTCATCATACAGCAGCTGAGCCTCGCCCTGAACACTTGCTTTTGCTCCAGCCAGCTCTTCTCTCACTGGGGTTTCCTCGGAACTGTTGGCTTGTTCTGGGTGCCCTTACCTCACTTCTGTTTTGTACACAAATGCACGTAGTTTATTATCCAAAAAGGACGAAATTAGGGCGTATATTGCAACAGAGAAACCAGATGTGGTAGCCATCATTGAGACTTGGGGCAACTCTACATATCAAGTATCCGAGCTGTCATTCCCCGGGTACGAAAAGTTCAATAAAAATCGAAAGCACAAGAAAGGAGTAATTTGCTACATAAAAAAGTACGCTCCCAGCCATAAAAAAAAAGACAAACAGGACGTAGAGAATTACGATTCCGTCTATGCGGAAATAACCGCGAATAAGAAACTAACACTTGCGAACATATACAGACCCCCAAAACAACAGGCAGCCGACGACACTGCCCTCTACGAAGAGATTCACTCTCTAACACAAAGCAAAGAAGCAATAATAATTGAGGACTTTAATTGCCCTAACATTGACTGGGTAACAGGCTTATAGAAATGGTGTAGGAATCGTTCCTCACTCAAGCTATAACTCAACCGACAAGAGAAATCAATCTGCTGGGCCTGATACTAGTAAGTGACCCCGATCTCATTCGCGACTGTGAAGTTAGTGAGAAAATTAATGGTTGCGATCACCAATTAATCCGCTTTAATGTCAACATAAGTCACAAAATCGTAGACAGTCCGTCAGTGATACCAGACTACAAAAAAGCAAATTTCAACTTAGCCCGTGAGCTGCTTCCCCCTGCGACCAGGAACCAATTTAACCTCACCGACAATACAATCGACAACGTGGCCTCAGAGCTTGCCGCACCCTTATTCGGAGTAGTAAACGCAACTATGAAAAGCAAATAGCGCGTGACATCAAGATCAACTCCAAAAAATTCTTCACATACTCAGATCAAAAAATAAAATAAAATCCAATATTGGTCCCCTGACAGACGAGACCGGATCTGTAACTCAGGATAGTAAACATATGTCCAGAATCCTCAACAGTAACTTCACATCCGTATTCACAGTCGAGGACATCGAGACCATTCCAGAGAGTCTTGACCCACCGAGGGGGATCAAACCCCTGGGATTTTGACTCAATATGCGACCAAGAAGTGAAAAAGTATTTGGACAAACTCGACACGAACAAGTCAACGGGACCTGACAGTTTGTCTCTGCGGTTATTAAAAGAGCTTAAACAACAAATACTTCAGCCACTCAAACATATTCAACCGGTCAGTACAACTGAACAAGGTCCCAGAAGACTGGTAGATGGCGAACGCAACACCGATTCTCAAATAAGGAGACAAAAGCGTTGTATTAAACTACAGGCCCATAATTTTGACATCAGTGGCATGACAAATACTTTAAAAGATTATTAGAGACAAACTTGTTCAGTTTCTAGAAGACAATGATATAATCTCCGACACCCAGCATGGCTTCAGGAACAAGCGCTCCTGCCTACGAATTTATTAGACTTCTTCCAAGGTATATATAAGAACTGGGATGCCCACATCCCCAGTGATATTATATACCTAGACTTTCAGAAAGCCTTCGACAAGGTACCGCACGAGCGACTCGGAACGACTTAGAAACTGCACTCGGCAGGCACTGGAGCCAATCTGATTGCTTGGATAAGGGATTGGGTCACCACAAATGCAAAGTCATGCGCATTGGGTCCCGTAATAGTAACCACACATACATCATGAATGGAAAACCACTGCAGGCGATGCAGAAGGAAAAGGATCTTGGAGTCAACTATCAGCAGTGACCTGAAACACGCGAATCTGTAAAAAATCATATAACAAAGCCAACACTATGCTCGGGTTCATAGCGAGGAACTTCGAGCGAATGTAAAACGCCAGACGTGATGCTATCCTTGTATAATTCCATGGTAAGACCGCACCTCGAGTATGCAGTACAGTTATGGTCTCCTAATTACAGAAAGGACATTGATATACTGGAAAGGATTCAACGACGCGCCAAGAAGATAATTCCAACCTTAAGGGCTCAACCGTACGACGAACGAATCAAGCGCCTCAATATCTTTACACTGGAGAAAAGACGCCTACGAGGGGATATGATTCAAGCTTTCAAGAACCTGATAAAGTTCAATAACGTCGATTACTCCAAATTCTTTGAGCTGCAAACCAACCCAGATTACCGATTCAGTCGAGTCGATGTAGCATGGACATTGGAAGGAGTTTCTTTTCAAACCGAGTCTTCCGCCACTGGAACAATCTTCCCTCAGAAGTAGTAAATGCGAATACCATCAACTCCAAATATCGAATCGACCGTCATTTCCCTGCGTCAGGAGTAATTGAATACTAAGGTGCTTTCATCTGCTCCTCAAGCCCCAAGTGGGTGTCGAGCAGATTAAATCACCAAGGCGGGCAACCTCGTAATGACCCAATAGGCTTTATGTTGCCTGTATTTCCATGGTTCCATGTTTCCTCTCTACGCCCGGACTCCCGTTACTGCCGTGACCTTGACGCTCCTTGCTCCTTCTGCGCCTCCCTCGTCCACCATGTCTACTCCACTTAAAGGACGAAGCTGTGCTGCATCGTCACTGCCACTCAGAGGACGGGACGCAAGGAAGGAAAAAGCCGTGCAAAGGATCATCGCCGAGTCCGGCGTGCTGAAGCCTTCGTGTTGGAAACTCCAGTCTTTTTTTTTTTTTTTTGTGAGGCTGTTGGGGGTCGTTTACTTTCTTCAAAGTAAATTGATGTTTAGCCATTTATCTTGTTTTGATATACCTTCCGATTGCAGCACCCAACTCTGGAACTTTGACATGTGGCGACCTCGCCAGGATTGGGTCACCTGCTAATCGGAAGGTTTGGTTTGTTAAGTCGCCTTTGCGTGCCACTTACTGCGGCCCGGAATAGTGTTTAATCCTTCACCGTTATTTTTGTGGCTGTTGTACGCCCACGGTAGGATTTGTTGGTGCTGCCATGGCACTTTTTCAGTCATTCGTTGAGTATTGGGTGTGTTACTACGCCTCTTATACCATTTCTGCAGGGTTTGGTTATCTTTCTTCGTTGTTTTTCCCTATTGTGTGTTGGGTTCTTCCTGTTTGTTTGGTTCTGTATTGAATTTTCTTGGTCTTTTTTATAATTTTGTTCTTTATCTGGTTTCTTGTCGTACTAAATGGTATATTTCTTTATTGGGGTTTTTATCGGTCTGTCTTTGTTGGTTTTACTGTTTTTTTTTTATTGGACTGTCTTTGTTGGGTCTATTTTTGCTTTGCAGTCCATTTCTGGTAATCATGTCTAGCTTTGATCTGTTTAACCTTAGAACTGTATCGCTGGGTCCGGGCGGACCCACGGTGTCTCTATTTTTTTTTATTTTTATATTCGATCTTTTTTTTTTCCAACGTGGTAGCAGTATTCAAGTTGTGGTTCCCGTGGAAGCCATTAGACACTCAGAGATTGATGATGGGATATGCCATCTTCACTGTGCACATCTCCTGACACAAGGTAGGAGGTAGTGTGGGTCCGGTCGGACCCACAGATTCAAACCACGTTATTCTTACTCATGACACTTTATACATAAAATATTATTAGTATAGGGTTTGTGTACATGAAAATACGAGAGGTAGAGACACTAATTCAAGTTTATATGTTTAGTAGGCTATTAAGCTTATATCAAAGTGTTGTCATCTACATAATTGTAACTATTATATTTTTTGTTTGTTTTAGATAGAGAGGGAAATGGCGAGAGAAAAACGATAACGTGTCACTGTACTGAGCAAAAAGCCATCGCGCAGATATTAGCAGAGGACACCATCAGTTTATGTGATGTACCTATCAAACCAATTTATTGCGAAAGTGAAGATACTGCCACCCAAGCTCAAATCACATCCATAGTGCCCGCACCCACGGCCACAGCCAGATGCCCTGTTGATAAGGCCCCCTCCCTCTCTGCTGACTGCCATGACGATGTGCCACAAGTTGTAATTGGCATCGACGCATCAATGAATGTTACTGTGACACCACAGAAACACAAGAGTGCATATCACCTATTGCCGGCCCTTTAGGCTTCTCCATGTCACCTCGCCATTTCAACCGCAAATTGAAGTTTACGGTGATGCATTTTCTTCATGAATATAGCTATTCTTTCATAATACAAACTTTTATCCAAATATACATGTATGCATGTGACTTTATAAATATAAAATATCCTAAATTGTAGGTAGAATACTTGGTCATATTCATTTGTTCCAGGGACATCCCTTTTTTCTATACATAAGGACTTGCCTTCGTTCTTCAAAGGACTTGCCTTTGTTCTTCATGAAGGCCATCCATCCAAGAAAGAGGAATTTTAGTTAGACATTCTTTTCGTGTCAGACGTGTCTCAAATATGTACTATATGCGTTACCTATTATTTTTTACATTTTTTTTATTACTGACAAAAAAATAAGTGTGCAGAAAAACTTGTATTTATATACTGTGATTGTATTCAGGAATGTCTATTTTTTTTAGATTTGTATCTTTGGAGGTCAAGAAATATGATTTTTTTTTTTTTTTTCAATATTTTCTACCACGTTACTCTGTGTTAGTCAAATCAAGCGTTGCAGTTCTAGGGTTGAGGCTCAGGCTGAAGCCTTGGGTCTTGAGGGTAACGAACTCGGCCGCTACGTTGTCCAACAGCAAGCTACCGAGAGAGAAGAGAATCTGATTCTAGCGGAGAAAGAAGAGCGGGCTGCCGAGAGAGATTCCCAACTAGCAAAACTGAAACTGTCTTTGCCTAGGGGAAAACGGCTTCTCCTTCCTGTGAGAAGGTGCTTGGACCGAGACTACCCACCTACTAAGAGGGAGAAGACATCAACAACTACCTCTGGAATGGAGGCATACATTCCACGTACTTTCTCAACTCCTCATGCTAAAAAGCCTTGGTTTAATAATGCTTGTTCTCGTGCTATTAAAGATAGAGAGGCAGCTCACAAAAGGTTCCAGAGCCTTCGAACTCCCGCTAACTTTGATCTTTACATTTCAGCCCGGAATCATGCCAAATCTATTATCCGACTTACC
This sequence comes from Eriocheir sinensis, assembly GCF_024679095.1. Taxonomy (NCBI): domain Eukaryota; kingdom Metazoa; phylum Arthropoda; class Malacostraca; order Decapoda; family Varunidae; genus Eriocheir; species Eriocheir sinensis. The sequence continues at coordinate 4,266,025 of NC_066512.1, forward strand.
AAAACTTCTTTCATTAATAGAAAATGTCAACACCTTCCTTCTTCTAATTCTTCCCGTGACTCCTGGCATCTAGTCAAAAAATATCTCCACCAATTTCACTTCTTCCTCTTTCCCTCCTCTCCTTAACCCTGACGGCAGCACTGCCGTCTCATCTGTCTCTAAGGCTGAACTCTTCGCTCAAACTTTCTGTAAGAACTCCACCCTGGACGATTCTGGGCATATTCCTCCTACTCATCTCCCCTCTGACTCCTTTATGCCTGTTATTAAGATTCTTCCAAATGATGTTTTCTATGCCCTCTCTGGCCTCAACTCTCAGAAGGCTTATGGACCTGATGGAGTGCCTCCTATTGTCCTTAAAAACTGTGCTTCTGGGCTGACACCCTGCCTGGTCAAATTCTTTCGTCTCTGCCTATCAACATCTAGCTGTCCTTCTTGCTGGAAGTATGCCTTTGTACAGCCTGTGCCTAAGAAGGGTGACCGTTCCAATCCCTCAAACTACCGCCCTTTAACTTTACTTCCCTGTATATCTAATGCTTTTGAATCAATCCTTAACCGGAAGACTCAAAAGCACCTTTCCACTTCTAACCTTCTATCTGATCGCCAGTATGGATTCCGCAAGGGGCGTTCTACTGGCGATCTTCTTGCTCTCTTAATTGACTCTTGGTCATCCTCTCTTAGCCGTTTCGGTGAAACTTTCTCTGTTGCGCTAGACATATCGAAAGCCTTCGATAGAGTCTGGCACCGGTCTTTGCTTTCTAAACTGCCCTCTTTCGGATTCTATCCCTCTCTCAGTTCCTATATCTCCAGTTTCCTTTCCGGCCGTTCTATCTCTGCGGTATTAGCCGGTCACTGTTCTTCCCCTAAACCTATCAACAATGGCGTTCCACAGGGCTCTGTCCTATCACCCACTCTGTTCCTGTTATTCATCAATGATCTTCTTCCATAACAAACTGTCCTGTCCATTCATACGCCGACGACTCCACTCTGCATTATTCAACTTCTTTCAATAGAAGACCAACACAGCAGGAGGTACACGACTCCAGACAGGAGGCTGCAGAACGCTTAACCTCAGACCTTGCTATCATTTCCCATTGGGGCAGAGGGAACCTTGTGTCCTCCAATGCCTCAAAAACTCAATTTTTCCACCTATCAACTCGACACAATCTTCCCAACACCTATCCCCTATTCTTCGACAACACACAGCTGTCACCGTCCTCAACACTAAACATCCTCGGTCTATCCTTGACTCAAAATCTCAACTGGAAACTTCATATCTCCTCTCTCGCTAAATCAGCTTCCTCGAGGTTGGGCGTTGTGTATCGTCTCCGCCAGTTCTTCTCCCCCGCGCAGTTGCTATCCATATGTAGTATGCATCTCCACTCACACAGCTCTTCTGGACAGAGTGGAGTCCAAGGCTTTTCGTCTCATCAGCTCGCCTCCTCCTACTGATAGTCTTCTACCTCTTAAATTCCGCCGCGATGTTGCCTCTCTTTCTATCTTCTATCGATAGTTCCACACTGAGTGCTCTTCTGGTCTTGCTAACTGCATGCCTCACCCCCTCCCGCGGCCCCGCTGCACACGACTTTCTACTCATGCTCATCCCTATGCTGTCCAAACCCCTTGTGCAAGAGTTAACCAGCATCTTCACTCTTTCATCCCTCACGCTGGTAAACTCTGGAACAATCTTCCTTCATCTGTATTTCCTCCTACCTACGACTTGAACTCTTTCAAAAGGAGAGTATCAGGACACCTCTCCTCCCGAAATTGACCTTTCTTTCGGCCACCTCTTTTGATTCTTTTTTGGGAGGAGCGAGTAGCGGGCTTTTTTATTATTGTTTCTTTTTCCTTTTTTTGTGCCCTTGAGCTGTCTCCTTTGTTGTAAAAAAAAAAAAAAAAAAAAAAAAAGTCCGCTTTGAAAGGATGGCGGCACAACTGCGGATCGACAAGGACAGCTACGCTGCGAGGTTGGGTTGTCTCCTCACGGGTAAGGCCACTGAATTGTATACTTCTCTGTCAGCTGACATTACTGAAAATTAGGCTCTCTTGAAGAAAGCTCTCCTCACTGGGTTTAGCTAGACTTCCGGCAACTACAGTCAGGACTTCCGTCACGCAATAATTAGAGTTGGGGAGAACTTTTTTTTTTTTTTGTACAACAAAGGAGGCAGCCCAAGGGCACACAAAAAAGAAAACAATAATAAAAAAAGCCCGCTACTTGCTGCTCCCAAAAATAACTAAAAGAGGTGGCCGAGAGAAAGATCAATTTCGGAAGGAGAGATGTCCTGATACCCTCCTCTTGAAAGAGTTCAAGTCGTAGGCAGGAGGAAATACAGATGAAGGAAGATTGTTCCAGAGTTTACCAGCGTGAGGGATGAAAGAGTGAAGATCCTGGTTAACTCTTGCATAAGGGGTTTGGACAGTGTAGGGATGAGCATGAGTAGAAAGTCGTGTGCAGCGGGGCCGCGGGAGAGGGGGGGGGCATGCAGTTAGCAAGTTCAGAAGAGCAGTCAGCGTGGAAATATCGATAGAAGAGAGAAAGAGAGGCAACATCGCGGCGGAATTTAAGAGGTAGAAGACTATCAGTAGGAGGAGGAGAGCTGATGAGACGAAGAGCCTTAGACTCCACTCTGTCCAGAAGAGCTGTGTGAGTGGAGCCCCCCCACACGTGAGATGCATACTCCATACGAGGGAGGACAATGCCCCTGTATATGGATAGCAACTGCGCGGGGGAGAAGAACTGGCGGAGACGATACAGAACGCCCAACCTCGAGGAAGCTGATTTAGCAAGAGAGGAGATATGAAGTTTCCAGTTGAGATTTTGAGTTAAGGATAGACCGAGGATGTTTAGTGTTGAAGAAGGAAGGAAGGCTGAGTGTTGTCGAAGAATAGGGGATAGGTGTTTGGAAGATTGTGTTGAGTTGATAGGTGGAGAAATTGAGTTTTTGAGGCATTGAAGGACACGAGGTTCCTTCTGCCCCAATCGGAAATGATAGCAAGGTCTGAGGTTAAGCGTTCTGCCGCATCCAGTTTGGAGTCGTGTACTTCCTGATGTGTTGGTCTTCTATTGAAAGAAGTTGAATAATGCAGAGTGGAGTCGTCGGCGTATGAATGGACAGGACAGTTTGTTATGGAAAGAAGATCATTGATGAATTCACCGAAACGGCTAAGAGAGGATGACCAAGAGTCAGTTAAGAGAGCAAGAAGATCGCCAGTAGAACGCCCCTTGCGGAATCCATACTGGCGATCAGATAGAAGGTTAGAAGTGGAAAGGTGCTTTTGAATCTTCCGGTTAAGGATTGATTCAAAAGTTTTAGATAGACAGGAAAGTAAAGCTATAGGGGGGTAGTTTAAGGGATTGGAACGGTCATCCTTCTTAGGCACAGGCGTATAAAAGGCATACTTCCAGCAGGAAGGAAAGATAGATGTTGATAGGCAGAGACGAAAGAGTTTGACCAGGCAGGGTGTCAGCCCAGAAGCACAGTTTTTAAGGACAATAGGAGGCACTCCATCAGGTCCATAAGCCTTCTGAGAGTTGGGGCCAGAGAGGGCATAGAAAACATCATTTGGAAGAATCTTAATAACAGGCATTAAGGAGTCAGAGGGGAGATGAGTAGGAGGAATATGCCCAGAATCGTCCAGGGTGGAGTTCTTACAGAAAGTTTGAGCAAAGAGTTCAGCCTTAGAGACAGATGAGACGGCAGTGCTACTGTCAGGGTTAAGGAGAGGAGGGAAAGAGGAAGAAGTGAAATTTGAGGAGATATTTTTGGCTAGATGCCAGAAGTCACGGAAAGAATTAGAAGAAGCAAGGTGTTGACATTTTCTATTAATAAAAGAAGTTTTGGTAAGTCGGATAATAGATTTGGCACGATTCCGGGCGGAAATGTAAAGGTCAAAGTTAGTGGGAGTTCGAAGGCATTGGAACCTTTTGTGAGCTGCCTCTCCATCTTTTATAGCACGAGAACAAGCGTGATAAAACCAAGGTTTTTTAGCATGAGGAGTAGAGAAAGTACGTGGAATGTATGCCTCCATTCCAGAGACAATCACCTCTGTGATGCGCTGAGCACACACAGAGGGGTCTCTCTCCTGGAAACAGCAATCATTCCACGGGAAATCGGAAAAGTGCATCCTCAGGTCGTCCCACCGAGCTGAAGCAAAATGCCAGAAGCAACGCCTCTTCGGCGGATCCAGAGGATGTACAGGAGCGATAGGACAGGATGCAGAAATAAGCTTATGATCGAAGGAGCACAACGGAGAGAACAGTTTGACAGAGTATGCAGAAGGATTAGAGGTAAGGAAGAGGTCTAAAATGTTGGGCCTGTCTCCAAGACGGTCGGGAATACGAGTAGGGTGCTGAACCAACTGCTCTAGGTCATTGAGGAGAGCAAAGTTGTAGACTTGTTCACCAGGCTGGTCAGTGAAGGAGGATGAAAGCCAAAGCTGGTGGTGAACATTGAAATATCCCAAGATGGATATTTCAGCGAAGGGAGAGTAAGTCAAGATGTGCTCCACTTTAGAATTCAAATAGTCAAAGAATTATACATAGTTAGTAGAGTTAGGTGAGAGATAAACAGCACATATGTATTTAGTAATAGAATGACAATGAAGTCTTAGCCAGATGGTGGAAAATTCAGAAGAGTCAAGGTCGTGGGCACGAGAGCAAGTGATGTCGTTGCGCACGTAGGCGCAACATCCAGCTTTGGATTGAAATTTAGGATAGAGATAGTAGGAGGGAACAGAGTAGAGGTTGCTGTCAGTAGCCTCAGAAACCTGTGTTTCGGTTAGGAAGAGAAGGTGGGGTTTAGAGGAGGAGAGATGGTGTATCACAGAATGAAAATTAGAACGAAGACCGCGAATGTTGCAGAAATTGATAAGGAGGAGGTTCGAGGAGTTATCAGGACACCTCTCAAGTCGGCAGCCAGAAGGGGAGTCCTCCCTGGGGGAATTTATGGTCCCCCCCCCAGGCGGGGACTCCGAAGCAGTGTTTTACGTTAGCCATTTTGAATTTTGAATTTTGGGAAAAGGTGTGTGTGTTGTGTGAATGTAGTGTGGTTCTCTATCCACCTGACCCGGTTGTTCCAGGCGTGGTTGGAGGCCTCTGACGTCTCCAGCACTTTTGAAGCGCTCCGGGAGTTTTTGCTGCTTGATCAGTTCTTGACTAATCTTACCCCAGATTTGAGGATCTTTATTAAGGAGCGCCGGCCGAAAGATCTTCCCGACGCGGTGAGACTTGCCGACGACTGGTCGTCTACCCACCTCGCCTACCCTAAAGCTTCCTTTCCTAGTTTCCGAGAACCCTCTAAAGCTGGTCCGCCATCGAAATCTTCCGAGTCCTCTCAAGGATACTCCGCCAAGACTTCTGCTCAGCCCGGTTCAACAACAGTAAAGTGTCACCATTGTAGGAAGGAAGGCCATCTCCCTCCGCGCTGCCCGAAGAATCCCCGCGCCTTCAAAGATGTCGATCCTGCTAAATCATCATATCAGGTAGGCTTTTGCCTTTATGACAAAAGTGTCCCGAAGTTTTCCGTTTCGGGCACTGTTAACGGATCTTGGAGCGCCAACATCACTAGGGATACTGGCTGCTCCTGTGTAATCGTCTCTGAAGACTTGCTATCTGATGTAAATGTTGACAGTTGTTCAAAGGCCTCATTAGCAGACTACTTAGGACGAGTAGACGGGTTTCCCGTGGTGAAATGCTACTTACACTGTCCCTACTTCACCGGTTGGACTGAGGTGGTACGAATTCCTATCAAGTTTGTTGGGGTCCTCATCGGAAACGTACCTGGGGTAAGGGATCCCCATGACCCTCAATCTTCTCAAGCACCATCTGATTCTTCCAGTGCAGCCTCATCTTCAAAGTTGCAGCGAGGCATTTCTACTCCTCGTGTTCCGACGCCCCCTGCAGCCAACCAGGTACACGCAGTTATCACCCGTGCTGGTAGGTTGAAGAGGCTTCATTCGCTTGTCCTTCTGGAACTTTAACCTCTTTCAGTAACCCCTCAAGAGTTCTCCCAGCTTCATGCCTCATGTGCCTCCTCAGCAGCGATACGGCAGAAAGCATCTTCTGGACACGTCGAAAAAGCCAGGACTGGGGCATCGTTCCAGTACCTGTATCTCAACGGGCTTATCTACAGGAAATGCCTCACCTCCCAATTTCCCAACAGGGTAGGGCAACATTGTATGGTTGTGCCAAAGGATTGCCGCTGGGTCATCCTCTCCGCGGCCCATGATAGTTCCTCGGCCGGTCATTTCTCTCGTCGTTAGATAGAAATGAAGATATTTAAACATTCCTTTTGGCCAGGTATAGGAACAGGCATCCGTGCCTACTGTCGTTCCTATGATAAGTGCCAACGGATGTCGGCGAAAGGCCGGGTAAGTCCTGTCCCCCTCCAACCCTTACCTGTCATCAAAGAACCCATTTCCCGAGTCGCCATCGACCTCGTTGGACCCCTATCTCCATTCTCTACGGAAGAACCTTTTATCAACACCGTTCCCGTAATGGAGGCGCCAGCTCCACTGAACTTCCCGTCACTATTGATGAGCGGCAATATTCTCCCTCCCCGGGTATGCCTGAGATCAACTCCTCATTACCCTGGGAACAACGAGCCGACATCGATGAACTGCTCTTGAACTACCGGGATGCCTTTTCCGCCCCGCCTAGCTGTACTTCAACGATTCAGCACGGCATCCTCCGGGTGTTGAGATGGGCCTTGGGTCTACAGGCCCAAAGGTACCGGGTCACCCATATGGCAGGGAAGGACAATGTGGGGGGGCCGATTTACTGAACAGATCGAGGGGCAGCGAACGACCTACCACAATCCTGCTGCCCGTTCGCCTGAAGCCCTTTGCACTCCCCTGCGGCTTCTTAACCCGCTGTCGGAGGCGACTTGATGGATGGTCAGCGTCTTCCTTACCAGACAGCAGTTGAGCCTCGCCTTGAACACTTGATTCTGCTCCAGCCAGCTCCTCTTTCACTCGGGTTTCTTCGGAACTGTAGGCCTGTTCTGGGTGACCTTACCTCACTCCTCTCCACGCCAGGACTCCCGTTACTGCCGTGACCCTGACTCCTTCTGCGCCTCCCTCGTCCACCACGTCTACACCACATCAAGGACGAAGTGCTGCCTCGTCACTGCCACCCGAGGACGGGACGCAAGAAGGAAGAATCGTGCATAGGATCATCGCTGAGTCCGGCGTGCTGAAGCCTTCGTATTGGATACTCCAGTCTTTATTATGAGGCTGTTGGGGGTTGTTTAATTTCTTCAAAGTAAATTGGTGTCTAACCATTTATCTTGTTTTGTTATACCTTCCGATTGCAGCACCCAACTCTGGAAACTTGACACACTCTAAATATAATTCGCCTGCGCCACTAACGGGCTGGGGTCGTCCAAGAGGCCCATAAAAGTCTATCGCCGCTATTGGCAGCACCTGAAAAAATAATCAGTGCATTACTCCCAAAAAAGCGACATTTTTTTTTTATCTTGTGCCGATTTCTATAAAATCGTAAAACTTGTGTTACTTGTTCATATAATGTATTATTACATTTCTGAATTCGTGGCTGCACCTACCCTTCTGATTCCTCTGGGGCTTATAAAAGCAACGACGAGCCTCCTCTTGTAGGACTTTGTGGTGGGTGTGGGCGTATTAGAGCGAAAGTTCAGCAATACACACATGGCCTTCAGTACTATAGCCACGTCTGGTAGGGCCACGAAAGCAGCCTACCCCACCAAACGCACCGACTTTTTTTCATTTGGGGACCGCTCGGATGGTGCAGACGAACCAGACCCGGGATCAACCTCAGACGACCTCTCCATGTGGATGCCTGGAACAAGCTGAGCATCTCCAAGGATCAGCAGCTGCTGCATCTGTCATCTGAACTGAGGAAGTTGAGCGTACACGTAGAGGAGCTCTCTGAGACAAGGAGACCAGGCATAAGCGAGATCAACATTTGGAACTATACTCGTACCTACTGTTGGTCAGGCCAGAGCGATGGTGCCAATCTCGTAGGAGTAGCTACATTCATTTCCAGTCGACTGCAGTCATTTTCGTTGGAATTACCCGTGTTGAAATTATCAACACCGTGGCTAAGATTTGGAGGTGAACGGAGGGTAGAGAAAGGGCTGGTGGCGGCTTGGTCTCGCTCTTCTTGCTAAATCGTGTTTATTTTCAACGACAGGAACTTGTACAGACAAAACTCAAGAAAGGCAAATATATACCTATCTCAGTTCAACTAAGAATACAAAACTTGATTTACAGAAACTAAATGAAATTAATTATAATAAAGGAAAATAATGGATTCAGTAATTTCAGCTTAAACTGCTGGATTTATAAAAAAAAATATGTGGAGGAGTAATTAAAGAAACTGTACTTTCATGGGAAACTTAAATAACTTCTTCACTAACTTCAACATACTCCCCACCATAGGAGTCTAGCACTCCTATTACATATGACAACTGTATTCCTGAGTATAAAGCATCAACCTTAAATTATTCATACATATCACTTACGAAATACAATACACAGCCTCAGAAACTAGTCCGTCAACTTGAACTTCAACTGAAGTTACAAGTCAAGTTTTCTAGGAACTTTAACAAACCTACCAGAGCGAGTACGAGTTTCAGCAGCTGTCTCAGGAAGTGGACTAGAATCTGAGGACTCCTGGACAGCTGCATCAACTTCAGGCAAATCTTGGACAGTCTCATTAACATCAGTATACTCATGGCTAGATACTTCCAAGTTATGTAACTTCTGAACTGCCCTATTTGGTACTCCTCTGGAAGTCTTCACATTTACACTTCTGAGAACACCATCCTGACCAGGGAAAATATCTACAACTAAACCCAGGGGCCATTGTAGCCTTGGAATGTTGTCCTCCTTCACCAGGACTAAGTCACCTTTTTTAATACTGCATTTTGAAGTGAAACTCTTAACAACTGGGGGCAAATTGGAAATATAATATGAGCTCCACCTCTTCCAAAATTTGTCTAAAGTCTGGTTTCTCAAATGTTCTCTATTCTTCAGATCTTGAGGGGAAATACAGGAAGGTTTGGGGTCCAACTCAGAGTGAGTACTAGCATTTCTGCCAATGAGGAAATGTGAGGGAGATAAAGGCGGAGCACTATTAGGTTCATCCCCAACACAAGTAAGAGGTCTTGAGTTTACACATGCTTCTATTTCATGTAGTACAGTCTCTAGTTCACTTCTGGAAATATACTTAACACTTAAAGTTTTCCTCATGGCAGACTTGACAGATCTTATCAGACGTTCCCACCATCCTCCCCACCATGGAGAACGGGGGACTATAAACTTCCAGTGTGGAGATATGTGACCATAAACCTTCTGTATTTGCCCACTGCAAGCAACAAAAGTTTTGGCATTATCTGAGTACATCACTGAAGGTTGCCCTCTCCGTGCAATGAATCTGCGTAGGGCAAGCATGCAATCCTCAACACTCATAGAGTCAGTGAGCTCTAAATGTATAGCTCTGACAACAGCACAGGTGAACAGTAAAATGTAAAATTTCTTAGAAGGGAAATCAGAGCAAAACAGAGGGCCAGCAAAATCCAGGCCAGTCACTGTAAATGGTGGAGCAGCTTTAACTCTCAGTTCTGGTAGTGGGGCTACTGGCTGGCTACAAGCTCTGGAGTCATGTCTCTGGCATCTTACACATTCCTTGATCACAGTCTTAACAATTCTTCTAATTCCTATAATCCAGAAACTTTCTCTCAAGGTAGATACAATGGTAGAAACACCTGCATGTTTGAGAAAAAGATGGTGAAACTTGACCAGTAGCTCTGCTAGGTGACATTTTGGAATTATTATTGGATGTTTACAGTCAAAGCTCAATTCAGCATTTTCCAGTCTACCTCTGATTCTCAATAAACCTTTATCATCTAGAAAGGGATCTAGATTAATCAACTTTGACCCCTTAGGAAGAGGCTTGTCACTTAGCAGAGCCTTAATCTCATGAGGAAACATATATCTCTGTACATGATAAAACATCTTTACCTTAGCATCATCCAACTCCTTGGCTGAAAGTAGACCAGAAATCTTACTACCAGGTGTTATACAATTATGTGTATACCTCAACACCCAAGCAACAACACGTTGAGCTTTACTAAAGTCACTCCACCTCTCAAACTCAAGCACAGGTGGAGTAGGGTGAACAGTTACACATGCTAGAGCCTCAGTAGTCTTGTACTCCTCATTTGTACAAATTGATTATGTTTCCTTTATACTGTATTAAGAGGTTCAGCTAGCCAAGATGGTCCACACATCCACAATTTACTTGATACAATCTGATCACCTAAGACACCTCTAGAAACTAAATCAGCTGGATTCTGATGTCCAGGGCAGTGATGCCAAGAACTTGGTGGAGTTAAGCTTTGAATTTCTTTGACTCTGTTTGCAACAAACATTTTCCACTTCAGAGGGTCACCCTTGATCCAAGCTAGAGTTATCTGTGAATCAGTCCAGCAAAATACCTTAGCATTCATGTTTAGATGAAGGGCATGCTTCACAAAGCTTACTAATCTAGCACATAATAAAGCCCCCATCAGCTCCACTCTGGGCAGAGTTATGGTCTTAATAGGTGCCACTCTAGACTTTGAAGTGACTAATGCAACCCTGTAGGCACCATCTGGTAAGCTGGTACGGATATATACACAGGCACCGTAACCTTTCTCTGAAGCATCTCCAAAGGCATGAAGCTCTACATCAGTAAGGCTATTCCATTTAAGAAAAGGAAAATAACATCTGTCCATCTTCCAATCCCTGAGAGATGCTGCACTCAGGTCCCATCTTTCAAAGTTATGCTTCACATCCTGAGACAATTTATCATCCCACTGAAGACCCAGCCTCCAAATATCTTGAAAAAGTATTTTGCCAAACATCACAAAGGGATTGATAAGACCTAGAGGGTCAAAGATCTTGGCAATCAAGCTCAGCATGCTTCTTTTGGTATATGTCAGCTCAGTCTGGGTGTTCAGTTCTAATCCTTCAAAAGAAAACTCATCAGAAGTGTTACACCACTGTAGGCCTAACACTTTAGTACCTTTTTCTCCATGTACTTGATCAACTTTATCCTGAAACATGGAAGTTACTAATTTACTGTTTGAAACCCACTTAGTCAGAGGCATGCCAGCATGTGCCAAAACCTCACAAGCCTCTCTAAATTTGCAGGCAGCTTCCTCCACACTGTCAGCACCACTCAGCCAGTTATCTACATACATATCCTCTTTCAGTTCTTGTATTACTTCAGTACTTGGATACTTCTCTAAATGATGTTTTATTGTGGCATTCAATAGAAATGGGCTGGCAGTGTTTCCAAAGGGAACCCGCAGGAATCTCATGTACTTAATCTCATCCTCATCTCTCAACAAGAAACGGTGTACATCTCTGTCTCGTCTTTTCACACACAACTGTAGAAAGGCCTTGGTAACATCAGCAGTAAGAGCAATAGGCCATCTTCTAAACCTGATCATCACTTCTACTAAATCTGGGTTGAGTGATGGACCCTTCAAGAGACAATCATTCAGTGAAATTCCATTATACCCACTGGCTGAGGCATCAAAGACAGGTCTCACCTTGGTACTGTTACTAGTTTCTTTAACCACAGGGCGGTGAGGCATATAAAAGGTAGGATTCTCACAGACTATCTCATTACTAGGAATTTCCTCAACAATACCTTCTTGCACATAGTCCTCAAAAACCTTGTAATATGCAGTTTTCAACTCAACATCTTTATCTAGTTTGGCATGTAACTTATCTAGTCTCTTCATAGCAAGTTTCTCATTGTTGAGTAGGGCACTTTTCAAGGAGTCACTTTTCCAAGGTAATGACACTTCATATCTGCCTTTAGCATATGAAACATTTTGTGAAAACTCTTGCAACGCAGCATCTGACTCAAACTTATGATCTGATCCCTTGGACTGTATCCCTATAGTCTCTAAGTCCCAAAACTTGCTTACATCATAAACAGACACTTTAGAAATACATAACATCTGTGGAGAGGTTACTGGTACCTTAGAACTAGTGTCAGCATTCCAAGCCCCTGACAATACCCAGCCAAACAATGATCTTTGGGCCACTACGCCTTCCACTTGCACAGACTCATTAGACATTATGTATTTCCAGTAAGCACCCTGACCCACTAGTATATATATATCCATATAGGAATCACTTTGATAGTCATCTGCAAGAGGCACAGGAAATTTGCATAGTATACCTACAGGCACAGTGGTTCTCACTAAGGGTTGGCATATCACTGGAATCTCTACAGCTGTTAACTTGTGTGGTACATCACTGCAATCAAGAACCTTCAGATCAAACAGGTTGCACTGCTTTATATTAGATGAATTATTACCCCCAAATACTGAATAAGAAATGGGTTTGCTGAGTTCCATGTGGGTTTGCATTTCTTAACAAGTCTACTACTGACATATGTCCTACTGGAGCCACTATCAAACAACAATTTGGCCCTATGAGGAACACCATTTGCTCCTGCAACTCTCACCTGAGCAGTTTGCAGTATAGTACATGTCTCCTTATTAACTGATATATTAGACAAGGAAATTCCAGCAAAATTAGTAGCCTGACTCTTACTTGCTTCTCCATTACTATTATCAGCAGCTAGTTCTTGAGTTGCCTTTACTGACTCACTTCTTACAGGTTCACTTTTACTAGTATCTATCTTGACACCACAAATGAGATGGTGGTGATAGCCTCTACATTTCTGACACTTGGCTGAGCACCCTCTAGCAATGTGTCCTTTGCCTAAGCACTTGAAACACATTCCAGCAGTCTTAATTCTTTCAATGCGTTCTTTTCCACTAAGTCTCTGGGTCTCAAAGCATCTCTCGGAAGCATGTTTCTTGTTGCAAAATCCACAAAGGAGCTTCTCACCTTCCGAAGATGTGTGTAATGCAGCCGCGGATGATACCTTTCCCTTAGGCTCCCGCGTCTGCCAATTCTTCTTTTTTACCCGCGGTGACGTCCTTGAAGGCCTCTGACTTCTCGATGCTCTCAATTTCTTGTCGTAGAAACGTCAGAAGCCAGTCGAGGTCACTCTCATGTCCAGCACCCTTGCGAGCCCACTCCAGACGAATCTCATTGGGCAGACGGGACAGGATAATGGGAGTTAGGAAGATTTCACACTGCTTGCCTGACACACCTAGGGCCTCTAAACTTCTGATGTGTGTCAGTATCTCATCTCTGAGACTCCAAAGTTGAGTCACATACTTGGGTCCCTTGGCCTTCCCAGGGACATGGCCACTCAAAAGGGACTGTACATGGGCAAATATAATTATCTCAGGCCTGTTATATCTCTCCTTCAGTAGATCACAAGCAATACTGTAATTAGCACTAGTATGTGAGAGACCTTGAACTACTGATCTAGCTTCTCCTTCTAACAAAGACACCAGATAAGTAAACTTGCTTATAATTGGAATCTCTGTGTCATCTATGTGAGAGCTAAACTGATCCCAGAAGGACTGCCATTCTGTAACATCTCCTTTAAACTTTGCCAGTTCAAGCTTAGGTAACTTCACTTCAGGTGACTTGCCAGTTGTAGAAGGACTCCCAACAGAACCTGATTCAATCTGACTGGCCTTCATTAGTTCTTGTAACTTCTCATTAGCACGTAGCCAATTATCTTGACTGGCACGTCTGTAGCTGTCTGCTTCATCTATGCACTGATCTAGGTCACCGTCGTCTACTAGAAGTTCAAGTTCAGCCTGTCTCTCATCTAAAGTGCTTAATCTACGGTCAAAGGTCTCTATGGCACTTCTCAACTCAAATTCACTGATGCTGGGTTTGTCTAGTAAGTCCTTTAAGGCTGTGGACTGTCTGGTAACCCAGCCTCGGGCAGCCGCCCTTTTCTTTGTTACTTCTTCCTTCCCTTCCCCCATTCTGACAGGTTATCTTAGCCACGATTACTCACAGGAAAGTCTTGAAGGCTCCACTTCCCGGGTCTGGGCACCAAATGTTGAAATTATCAACACCGTGGCTAAGATCTGGAGGTGAACGGAGGGTAGGGAAAGGGCTGGTGGCGGCTTGGTCTCGCTCTTCTTGCTAAATCGTGTTTATTTTCAACGACAGGAACTTGTACAGACAAAACTCAAGAAAGGCAAATATATACCTATCTCAGTTCAACTAAGAATACAAAACTTGATTTACAGAAACTAAATGAAATTAATTATAATAAAGGAAAATAATGGATTCAGTAATTTCAGCTTAAACTGCTGGATTAATAAAAATATGTGGAGGAATAATTAAAGAAACTCTACTTTCATGGGAAACTTAAATAACTTCTTCACTAACTTCAACAACCCGGGTTGCTGAACGTATGATGCTGATTAGATTGAAGCACACTTTGGGCTTCATATCTCATCTTGCAGTGTACGTGATGCGTGAGGAGAAAAATATGTTTTTCACAAAGTTCTACTTTATAGTTGACCAGTGCCCTCTACGCGACACATTCATTGTCTTGGGTGACTTATGTGCATGTACTGGCACAGAATGAGTTGGCTACGACTTAGGTTTTGGTCCACATGGCTCAAACTCTCAAAGCTAATGAGGAATACACTGGAGAGTGTCCAAGGTCTAGGAATGACGTTGCCTTAAGGAATACACCGGCTAATAATAATAATAATAATAATAATAATAATAATAATAATAATAATAATAATAATAATAATATATTATTATTATTATTAATTATTATAAATGGTTTATTCATTTGTTGGCAGCCATAAGGCTGGAAATATACTAAGTACAATGAAATTTATGCAATGAGTAATGGAGGAAGTGGGGAAGGTGGTTAGGCTGTGCGGAGTGTAGTGTGTCCGTCTTTTCGTGTGTGTGTGTGTGTGTGTGTGTGTGTGTGTGTGATCTTCGAGGTGTTTATTGCTTCTACTTGTGCCGGTGTGGTGTCGGGTTTTGTCCCCTTGATTTGGTCTGTCCGATCCTGACCTACGGAGTCCTGTTTAATATCACAAAGTAACTTAAGTGAAGAATCTAAGTGTAAAAAAGTACAAAGCAGAACCTAAGAAGCAATACAAAGCAGAACAGGTCAAATGAAGAAGAAGAAGTGTTGATAGCCTAGTTTGTCCAGGCAAGATGACGGCAAGACAGCAAGGCAGATTTTATCGAAAAACAGCCAACTTCAAGGGAGAAATGGACCCCATAATTCAGTTACAAGGGTTGCAGGTTATCTCATTTATCACATTTATCGACATACAAGGGGGGCAGGAACAAACTTTCATATTTCGAGCATTTTAAATTCAAAACATACGGCTATCATTTACTTTCATAAAATTATAAATAAACTTGGATGGAACAGATCCCGACAAGCAGTCGAAAAGAGACACGGTACCTTGTCGAAATTCGCCCACCCTGTGTCTGTAATTAAAGCCCGGACAAACCAAATCAAGGGTACGAGAGTCTACGCCACACCAGTACAGCGCTAAGTCGGTATCTGTCCGTGCGAGCTCTGACCGGGACGAGAATGTTGTAATGTTTGGCTGTTCTGGTGGGGGGAGAGAGGCAGGATGTGAGCAGGAGTTTATGGCGGGGGTTGAGGGGGAGGGACTTGCCGAGTTTCGTAATGTTTATCTGGTAACGGTCCTGAAGGGTGAGCAGATTCAGCTGGGTGGGTGCGTTCTCATAGGTTATGTAATACCTCCCCATAATCTATCTGCATGCCCGCTTCCGAACTCTCTCTAGATGGCGCAGCTGTGTCTTGTGGTGGAGGAGGCCCAAGCATTTGAGGTGTAGAAGAGTCTGGGGAGGATGAAGGTGGTGTACAGGTTCTTTATCGTCCGTTTGGGGGCTCCTAGTGACTTCATACGCCTCAGCATGAAAAGTTTGTAAGAAGTCGTCCTAATGATGGAGGTGACGTGCTTGCCCTAGCTTAGCTTGCTGCCCAAGGTAACTCCAAATAGTTTGGTGGATTCAATGATACAGCTGGTGAGGGGCAACCTTCAGAGCTAGCAGTGGGATGGCAGTTGTAGAGGTGTGATGCTGCATCACCACCGTCTTGTTAGTGTTGATGGTGACGTGGTTGTTTTGCGTTCAGCTCTACAATCTGGCAAGAATATCTGGTAGGGGCGTGTAGTCAGGGGTTATGTTGTTGATGAAGATGCCCTCTGTAGAATCAAGTACGTACTTCCAGCGATGAGGGGTGTCTATCAATGCGTCGTTAATAAGGACGAAGAAACACAGAGGTCCCATGCGTGTCCCTTGTGGCACACCAACAGAGAGGGGCTGGAGGGTGGAGGTACAGCCCTGATAACCTACGGTTTGGCGCCGGTGCGTCAGGAAATCAGCCAGCCAAGACGTCAGGCGGGAGGAAAGGCCGATATTTATGGCCTTGGTGACTTTCCGGAAGTCAACAATGGCGACGGCAGTGGAAGTTTTTTTTCTTCTGGTTTTCAGGTTTTTAAGAATGAAATCAAGGAAACTAATGAGACAACGTGTTGTGGAAGAGGATCTAACGTTGACGAACTGCCTCTGATCAATTTTGTAATGAATAGTGACATATGCCCAACTAAATACAGATTTTACAAAGCAGGCTCGGGATTGATGTGATAGCTATGTGACTTATTTCATTTAGTGAGGTGGGATTGTTGACTTTGGGAGTAATGAATGAAGTCTTAGAGGAGCGTCGTGCTACCAGGCTGAATGGGATTCGGATCGATACAGGTAAGATACGTCAGAGGTCTCTCTAAGGATGTCGAGCGCTGTCTAAATTCAAACGACTTTAAACATCCCTGCTGAGCCAAGAAGAAGTTCCGCTTCAAATCCACATCCCAGCCGAGTACTTTCCGACAGGCTGATGGGCAGATAGTACCTGATGCGGATGTCTACCGGGCTTGTTGGGAATAGTACTTTGGGCAGTTTTACACGGCAGAGCCCCCAAATGGACAGCTCCAACTGACTGGGTATTAGATGGCAGCTACTGATCCGCCAATAGACGGAACACCCTATCTTGCAGAAGTGAGAGAGGCTGTGATGTACATAAAGGTTAGAAAGGCAGCTGGGATTTGTAATATCCGTGCAGATATGCTGAAAGTCGAAGTTAAAGCATGAGTTGCGTGCGGTTCTGCCTGCCGCGTGACAGTCCGGTGTCATTCCTCTTGACTTGAAAAATATTGGTTCCTCTTAACTGTAAATGGAAAGAGAACTGACAGGACTGCAAAAATTACCGTGGTATTACACTACTCAATTTGCCTCATTTGCTGCTGATGCGAATTCGGTCTCTTCTGCTAAAGTTTCAGAGACCTGAGGTATCCGGGTTCACGACCGGCAAGTGAACAGTTGAACGTACCCTGGCACTTCGCGTCCTTGTGGAACGCCGAAGGGAGTTTGACAGGGTATGGTTGCATTGTATGTCAATCTTAAGAAGGCATTTGAATCAGTGCATTGTGAGGCACTCTGGGAATTTCTGCGGGTTTGTGGGATTCCTACATGTATAAAAGTCCTCAGAGTGATATGAAGTGTGGGGTAGGGGTTTCCGGCTTCTTCCTTGTTTATTCAGAAGTGAGGCAGGGGTGCATCCTTGCTCCATCCCTTGTCAACATTAGCATGGATTAGGTATAAGGCGAAGTTGTTGGTCAAAATTGTTGGGGAGAAACCCCATATCCTGCAAATATTGATCAGTGTAAAATTTGGAGCAAAATTGTGTCTGCAACCCTAATTATCTCTTATTATTTGTGAATTTGATGTTTGTATATTTAATAACAAACAATTGATCTCAGACAATGCCCAATGTTCTCTGTTATTTTCATACTTTTACCTTCTTTAGTTTCTTTGATCTTTTCCATGATAAATTTAACAATATCACTAATTCCTTTTGATATGTTTTGTAAGTTCTGCCAAGATAATGTATCTTATCCCTTCTTGAGCTTCCACTTATATAACTTTAAATTTATTTATGTAACTTGGGTTTCCTCTCATAATGTATACTCCAAAATTAATTTACTTACCTATGATGAGAACCTCTGTTCTAGTATATATAAAATAAGATATTCTCTGCCCCCAGGAAAATACTTGCCTGTGATCTAAACAATTATACTTGCTATCATCTTTACGCCAGTTATTTTTGTAATTTGATAAACTGTCCATATATCCTATGTCTTTCAGGCGGTGTGTTCTGCAGCTTGTCAAGAAATTCCATCTTGTTTGGGCTTCTCATACAGTGGTGTGAACACAGCTTGTACCCCCTTGCAAGGCTCCATGGGGAATGTAATCCTGGAATCGGCACAAACAAGTGGCTCCAACATCTATTGGAAAGGTCTGTATTGTATATGTATAAAGTGTTATTATTTTTATTATTATTATTATTATTATTATTATTATTATTATTATTATTATTATTATTATTATTATTTTTACAGCAGAGGAGACAGTGCAAGGGCGTAAAAAAAAAAAATAAGAAGAAGAAGACCGCAATTTACTGCTCCTAAATATAGTATAGTGGCCAAACAGAGAAATCAATTTCGGGATGAGAGGTGTCCTGATACCCGCATCTTGAAAGAGTTCAAGTCGTAGGCAGGAGGAAATACAGATGAGGGAAGATCGTTCCAGAGTTTACCAGCGTGAGGGATGAACGAGTGAAGAAGCTGGTTAACTCTTGCATAAGGGTTTTGGACAGTATAGGGATGAGCTTGATCAGAAAGTCGTGTGAGGCGAGGCCGCAGGAGGGGAGGAGGCATGCAGTTAGCAAGTTCAGAAGAGCAGTCAGCGCAAAAATATCGATAGAAGATAGAAAGAGAGCCAACATCGCGACGGAATTTAAGAGGTAGAAGACTATCAGTAAGAGGAGGAGAGCTGATGAGACTAAGAGCCTTAAGCCCCAAATACACTGCCGAATTTTGGTTC
>NC_066512.1:4284994-4382494 GCF_024679095.1 Eriocheir sinensis
GTCACCCCTTTTAGGCACAGGCTGTACTTAAGCGTACTTCCAGCAAGAGGGAAATTAGATGCTGAAAGGCAGAGACAAAAGAGTTTGACCAGGCAGGGTGTCAGCACGGAAGCATAGTTTTTAAGGACAATAAGAGGCACTCCACCAGGCCCATAAGCCTACTGAGGGTTGAGGCCAGAGAGGACATAGAAAACATCATTTTTTTATGAATCTTAATAACAGGCATAGTGAAGTCAGAGGGGGGACGAGATGGAGGAATATGTTCAAAATCGTACACATTGGAGTTTTAACGAAAGTTTCAGAGAAAAGTTCAGCCTCAGAGATAGATGCAACGGCAATTCTGCCGTCAGGATTAAGGAGAGGATGAAGAGGTGAAATTGGAGGAAATACTTTTAGCTAGGTGTCAGAAGTCTGAAAGAATTAGAGAAAGCTAGGTTGTGGCACTTTCTATTGATGAAAGTATTTTTGGAAAATCGAAGAACAGATTTGTCACGATTCCGGGCGGAAATGTAAAGATCATGATTAGCAAGAGTGCGAAGGCTCTGGTACCTTTTGTGAGTTGCCTCTCTATCTTTGATAGCACGAGAACAAGCGTGATAAAACCAAGGCTTTTTTAGCAGGAGGCGTAGAGAAAGAACGTGGAATGTGTGCCTCCATTTCAGAGACGATCACCTCAGTGATGCGCTTGGCACACACAGAGGGGTCTCTCTCCTGGAAGCAGTTATCATTCCACGGGAAATCGGAAAAGTACATCCTCAGGTAGTCCCATCGAGGCGAGGCAAAATGCCAGAAGCACTTCGGTTGGTCCAGAGGAAATATTTTTGGCCAAGTGCCAGAAGTCTCTGGAAGAATTAGAGAAAGCAAGGTTTTGACATTTGCTATGAATGAAAGAGTTTTTGGTAAGTCGAAGAATAGATTTGGCACGATTCCGGCCAGAAATATAAAGATCATAATTAGCGAGAGTTCGAAGGCTCTGGTACCTTTTGTGAGCTGCCTCTCTATTGGCGTTTTCAGTAGTGCCACCGACAAGTCAAACGAAGGCAGACAGATGAGAATGGGGTCAGACGAGTTCCTTGATATGTTTGCCCAAAAGGCTCTCACCAGCAAACCCGAGCAGACATTTTTCATCGGCCAATCAGCGAATAGTACCACACACCACCACACTGCAGTCGATTTCACGTAGGAATGTTTTGAAGAATAAAATATAGAATATGATGATTTTTGAGACCCAGAAAGTTGGTGTTGTATAAGGAAATATTTATTTTCTTGTCATTTCACATTAAAAACAACCTGAAAATGCAATAAGGCAAGGGAAAGAAGGGAAGATGCTGCCTTCTCTGATGATATTTCGCATCTTTTTTACCGCTAGGCAGCGTTCTCCGACTCTAATTCGTGGTTATGACTTTAATCCCGGAGCAGAGCTGTCTTTTTTCGTATGTTGGTGCGTTTTTTGCATCATTATCAGGAAATATATAATTTTGGAATATTAAAGTTGACATCAAACTAAAACAAGGATAAAATTAGAGTTGGCTCAGAACTCGTACATGCGAACGTAAACACAACTCTTGCCACTGAGAATTCGGCTGTGCCGCTGGATAAGGGGCATATACAAAGGATTAAACACAGGTGATCTGTAGTCATCCTCTAGGAACAAATCGTCGAATTCCTCCATCTTCCTACTTCCAACAATGTGCACTCTGAGTATTTGGGTCTGGAGAGTGATGTACACGAGTTATTCCCGGGCGGTGGCGCCTGTCGTCTGGCAGCGGGGCTGTAATACGTTTTCGGTAAAAATGCTGTTTTGTTTGCGATCGTTTGATTTGACGGTGACACTACTGAAAACACCTTGTCTTTGACAGCACGAGAACAAGCGTGATTAAACCAAGGCTTTTTAAAAAGTATGAGGAGTAGAGAAAGTACGTGGAATGTGTGCCTCCATTCCAGAGACAATCACCTCTGTGATTCGCTGGACACACACAGAGGGGTCTCTCTCCTAAAAGCAGTAATCATTCCACGGGAAATCGGAAAAGTACATCCTCTGGTCGTCCCACCGAGCTGAAGAAAAATGCCAGAGCCATCGCCTCTTCGGCGGGTTCAGAGGATGGACAGGATACATAAATAAGGTTGTAATCGGAGGAGCCCAACGGAGATAACAGTTTGACTGAATAAGCTGAAGGATTAGAGGTCAGGAAGAGGTCTAGGATGTTGGGCGTGTCTCCAAAGCGGTCGGGAATACGAGTAGGGTGCTGAACCAACCGCTCTAGATCATTGCGGAGGGCAAAGTTATAGGATTGTTAACCAGGCTAGTCAGTGAAATAGGATGTCAAGCTGATGGTGAACATTGAAATCTCCTTAGATGGAGATTTTAGCCAAGGGAGAGGGGGTCAAAATGTGTTCCACTTAAGAATTCAAATAGTCGAAGAACTGTACATAGTTGGTAGAATTAGGTGAGAGATAAACAGTATAGATGTATTTAGTAACAGAGTGACAATAAAGTCTTAGCCAGATGGTGAGAAATTCTGAAGAGTCAAGGTCGTGGGCACGAGAGCAAGTGATGTCGTTGCGTACGTTGACGCAACGAACAAAGTAGAGGTTGCTTTCAGTAGTCCCTGAGACCTGTGTTTCGGTGAGGAAGAGAACATAAGAACATAAGAACGCAGGAGTCTGCAAGAGGCCGGTAGGCCTGTACTAGGCAGCTCCTTTAAGGAAGGTGAGGAAAGATGGTGTTCCACAGAAAGGAAATCAAAACGAGGACCGCGAATATTGCAGAAGTTGGTAAATAAGAAATTTGAGGCGTTACCAAGACACTTCACGGGTCGATAGCCAAAGGGGGAGTTGTTTCTGAGGGAATTTGTGCCCCCCCTCCCCCCAGGCGGGGACTCTGATGCATTATTTTTGTACGCCATTTTGAATTTGATAATATTGGGCAATGGTGTGTGTGTGTTGTGTGTATGTAGTGTGGTGTGTAAAGAGAGAGGATATGTCTTTAAATAGCATTCTGAACTACTCTCTGGTGTTGATGAGACGATAGGGAAACGGAAAGTGAGGACACTGGAAGGTTCTTTGGTGGGCTTGCAGCACCCTCCTCGCTTCCCGTATATACCTCACCGGGAGTGGCTTACGCCCGTTTCGGTAGGTGTCTTCCTACCCTCAAGGTTCATAGTCAAACATACGGATAAGGGTATCCGTAGTTTAGCAGTAAACCTTACTCTCATACTCATGTTTAGCAAGTATGAGGGTTTTGTGTAAAATGAGGAGGGTCTGACTACCCGCACCCCGAGATGTATGGGCTAAAACCTTTAGGAGACGTATAGCCTTTATACATAAAAAAAAGAGGGACCCATGTCCATAGTCTGTCAAAGATTAGGCCCAGAAACCAAGTCTCATACTCACACGAAATCCTGCGACCATTGATGTATAGGTCAGGATCTAGGACTCAAAGTGGACGTCACGACGACAACATAAATGAAGGGCCACAGTTTTCAAAGCGGAGAACCAAAAGCCTCGGGTGTCAGCCCTCTCTTAAATTTTAATCAGTGCCAGTTGAAGGCTCCTCTCAATCAGAGACATCCGAGACGCAGTGGCAGAGACTGACAGGTCATCTACATATAGAGAACCACGAACACCATCAAGAAGTACACTGATGACACAGTTGCTGGCCACGGCAAAAAGCGTGACACTTGGATACTCCCTTGTGACAACCCTTCTTCAAGTGGGCCTGCATAAGAAAGCACATATCCAAATCGATCTCTTACAAAAAACGGTTAAATGAAAACTTGTAAACAGCCACGAAGGCCAACCTCATAAAAATAAAACAAAATGCCAGGTTGTACCAGTGCTAAAGACCCAAGCAAGTTGCTTCGCCTCGGCGAAGGTAACCTTTTCTCTTTTACGGAGTATAGGTATCCCC
This sequence comes from Eriocheir sinensis, assembly GCF_024679095.1. Classification (NCBI taxonomy): domain Eukaryota; kingdom Metazoa; phylum Arthropoda; class Malacostraca; order Decapoda; family Varunidae; genus Eriocheir; species Eriocheir sinensis. The sequence continues at coordinate 4,288,905 of NC_066512.1, forward strand.
CTCACATGGCGGTAATGTTCACACTCCTTCGACGAAGCAGAATGGGACTCATCACAGGGGTAGCAATGGAGAGCGCCGGGGCATTCCTCGCCTTGGTCATTCGGGCTACACGAGACAAACACTCTAGGGAGACCATTCTGCAGACGACGGCAGATTTGACTAATATGTCCGTATGCTTGGCAGCGGAATCATCGTCTGGGGTTTGGGATATAGGGTTTCACGGAGAGGTTTGACCAAACCAACTTGATGATCTTATTCAGTTCAATTGGGTTAAATGTAATGACTATGGTTGGTGAAGGAGACAGGACTCTTTCCACTTTTTTTTATGTACGGTCTTTACACAGGCCTTAACCAGACAACGATGAACGATTATTCAAAGATCTAACAACAAACTATTGATCATATGAAACAAGTTCAAATAAACCCGGGAATGGCTTCAGTGCCTGAGGCCATTGTTCCCCCATCTTCACGAGCACCATTCCGAGAACCTTTTGGTCGCACCAGCCTTTCTTGGCTGGACCCACCTGGGGCTGAGACTTCCCCCAGGCACCACTTAGAGTCGTGTAAGGCTCCAGCGTGGTGATGAGAACGGTTCGGGAAGGGCCGGTATGTCGAACTATCTAGATTAGTGAAGAAAAACACCAGGATAGCAAAAAGGAATTATGAGATCAAAGTAGCAAATGAGCCGAAAAGTAATCCTAAGGGCTGCTTTCAGATGTATAGAACAAAAACAAGGGAGAAAACTGGACCGCTGAAAACAAACTCAGGGGAACTAGTGGACAATTACGAAAATATGAGCACATTGCTGACTGACTACTTCCTTTCAGTATTCACACACGAGGATCGAACGACTATTCCGGAAAGGGTTGAGGTGTACGAGGGCGGGGATGGCGATAAATTGAAGGATATAATCATTACCAGGCAAGTAGTTCAGGATGAGATAGATAAGCTTAAGAAGAATAAGTCGCCAGGTCCTGACGGGATATTTACGAGGGTATTAAAGGAATTAGGTAATGTACTCAGTGACCCACTAACCGACATCTTTAAGATGTCGGTAAATACTGGTTATGTGCCCAGCCTATGGAAAGTAGCTAATGTGACGCCGATTTTCAAAAAGGGAGACAGGTCAGCTGCTTCAAACTATCGCCCAATTAGCTTAACATCGGTTATAGGCAAGATGCTGGAGTCCATAATTGCCAGGAACATTCGGGAGCATCTAGAGAAACATACCTTAATTCACGACTCGCTGCATTGGTTCACTAAGGGTAGGTCATGCCTCACTAATCTCTTGTCCTTCTACAATAAAGTATTTGAGGCGGTAGACAGAGATGAAAATTATGATGTAATCAATCTTGATTTTAGTAAAGCGTTTGACAAAGTTCCTCACCAACGACTGTTGCTTAAATTACAGGCTCACGGAGTAGAGGGTAAAGTTTTGAACTGGGTCAAGGCGTGGCTTAGCAATAAGAAGCAAAGAGTGCAAATCAATGGCAAAATATCTGACTGGGGATGTGTTACGAGTGGGATCCCACAAGGTTCGGTATTAGGTCCACTTTTGTTTATTATTTATATCAGTGACTTAGATACAGGAATTAGTAGTGATGTCAGTAAGTTTGCAGATGATACCAAGATCGGTAGAGTAATTGAGTCGGATCAGGACGCTCCACACAGGAGGGCTCACACAGAGAGGCAAAGCAGGCCTCTCTCACTCATCAGCTCTCCTCTCTCATACTACCTCTCTTCTTCCGCCGCAATTTTCTGTCTTCTTGCTCTCTTTCATCTTCTATCGATGACTGCTCGCTGAACGCTGCTCCCTCTGAACATGGCCCCGCTGCCCGCCCCCCTTTGTCATGCGACTCCCTACATGCTCATCCCATGCTCATCTCAAAACCCTTATGTTCACTTTTAATAATCAATCACACTCTTCTCTCCCCCCTCGCTGGTAAAAACTGGAATTCCTCCTTCATCATCCTTGATCTCTTTCTCCCCTACTTGAACTCTTCAAGAGGAGAGGATCAGGACACCTCTCCCCTCGAAACTGACTTTACTTCTGGCCACCCCTTGGATTCATATTTGAGAAGAGCAGTTTTTTTTTTTTTTTTTTTTTTTTTTTTTTGTGCCTTTTTCTCCTACTCTTAAAAAAAAAAAAAAAAAAAAAAGTATTCTCCAGGATGAACTAAACAGTGGATAACTAAACTGGGCGGATAAATGGCAGATGGAGTTCAATGAAGGGAAGTGCAGTATTCTGAGTGTAGGTAGGAACAACCCCTCTCATAACTATTGCTAAAATGACACTCTCATAAGCAGGTCTGGGTGCGAGAGAGATTTAGGGGTCTTAGTGAGCTCCAAGGGCACAATGCATTCAAGCTAGAAATCGAGCAAATAAGGTACTGGGATTTATTTCAAGGAGCGTAAGCAACAGAAGCGCCGAAGTCTTCCTCAAACTATGTTTAGCATTAGTTAGACCTCATCTTGACTATGCGGTTCAGTTCTGGTTACCTTACTATGTAATGTATATCAAAATGTTAGAATCAGGGCAGAGGAGGATAACTAAGATGATTCAGGGGTTGAGAAACTTGCCACACGAGGAAAGACTCAAACAGTTAATTAAACTTGCATTCTCTAGAAAGGCGAAGGGTGCGTGGAGATATGATAGAGGTTTATAAATGGATGAAGGGCTTTAATAAGGGGGATATTCATAAGGTTTTGTTGGTAAGAGAACCGGGTAGGACACGAAGTAATGGATTTAAACTGGATAAATTCAGATTCAACAGGGACCTAGGCAAAAATTGGTTTACTAACAGGGTTGTGGGAGTGTGGAATAGGCTTAGCAGTCATGTGGTAAGTGCCAATGCAATTGTCACATTCAAAAATATATTAGATAAATTCATGGACAGCGATATTAGGTGGGGTTAGATACACGGAGCTTAGGTTCAAAGGAGCTGCCTTGTACAGGCCTACCGGTCTCTTGCAGAGTCCTCGTTCTTATGTTCTTATCTTATGTTCTTATGAGTAGCCGGAGACGCGCTGACGTTAGAGGGAGGGACAGGTCGGGAGAGATTATTAATATTTTGATGTGTATTGCGACGTGGAAACACAATAATTCACCCCCCCCCCCGCCCCCGAACCACCAACCTAGGAGCCCAACAAAAGGGGTTAAATATTGGGGCTGCTTGCAACTAACAGTCCAGGAGAAGTGGGTAAGTACGCACCAACTACAAATTAACGGCGACCACGGGACCATTGCGATCGCCCACAAGACATCGACGGCTTGACCCTATCAAACATATGACCAACCGACTGATGCAGTAGGCGAGGTGGTGGCGGTCGCAAGGAGTAAAGGGTGGCCGAGTGGTCAGCATCGTGATGAACACGTGAACCTAGGTTCGAGTCCCACCAAAACACATTGATTTTTCTAGCCATCTCCGAACTGGCGGAAGATTACCCACATGCTGTCAAGATCTTCAATCAAAATCCGGACTTCAGCGACTTCGTTCGAGTGGATCACTGGGGAGCAGCATGGGCCAAGCCAAGAGTCAGATATCACGGCAACCACTGTAAATAAAATTCGCCTGCTCCACTAATGGACTCGGCCGTCCAAAAGGCCCCTCAAGAAAGTACACCGGCGCCACAAACAGCACCTAAAAAAAGAGAGAAAAAAAATGTCACACTGGACCACTCGTCCTACCCCAACCTCCCGGCTACACCCCACACCACAGTGGACTCTACTCTCAGATGAGGGGCGTAGAGAATATACGGGAGGCCACGCACGACAAACACGTGAGGGGGCATTAAGTTCGTCGTGGATGGCAATAGGGCGGGCGCGTGAGACTTCACCGGTAATTTTTTTCTTCTGTTAACGAAGGGGGAGCTCTTGGTCTACGAGGCCGAGCGATACCTTACTTTGTTGGTGGTAGGGAGTGTTCTGAGTGCTAATCGGTTCACGGATAAACAAAGTCAAATCCGTCAGGGTTATTTATTTGAACAAACACACAAAGGTCATTAAGACAAACACAACACATAGAAAAGTTGCTTGTGTGTGTATGCGTGTGAATGAATGGTGTATGGCGTAGATGACATATAAATGTTAGTGTGTGTAGTAAACAATATATACGAGTGGACAACAGGAGGACATGGACGGACAGTCAAATATAAACGAGTAACAAGAAAAGAGTAAAATTCTAGTGTTTGCCCATACTCCCCCCTTCCCTCCATACAAGCCTGTGGACCTGGTGGGAACACGGGGTTTCGGGTGGGGGATACGAAATCCGTCGCGATCGCGTATTTTTTTTATTGGAGGGGGGGTGATAAAAACTCCCTAGATTTAGGGAAATCCCTAAATTTTGGGATTTTTCCCTCCCACCACCACTAAAATGAGCGTTTGTGACGAATTTAGTGTTTCCCATACGGAAACCACGCACTCACTGGATCCCCAAGCTTGTTTTGGGAGAGAAGCGTAGTGAACCCACCAAACGATGCTCACCTCACCATCTGGCGTGGCGCCGGAGGCCATCTGCGCTCACATAAACCGCCTACACCACACTCATGCCCTCTCTCTCTAGTAGGTTGTCACCTCATCGCAAGGTTTCTGTCCTCCAAGTAGAGTCCGTGGCACCAAACACAGTGTATCTTCATTGTTTATCACTGACACAAGCAAAACCACTGGCTAGCCGTGATCCGTCCAGCCTTAAGCAGTACTGCGGGTTCTAGAGCAAGTGAAGGCTCTCGAACCTCCTGCCCGAGCTGTTCGAACACGTGAATCCTTACTGACCGCATTTTGAATCTGCTTCACGGGTTCGTATTCCCAGTATACAAGGTGATTGTGGATATTGACTCCGCGCCTCCAGAATACGATAATACGCCTCCATATATCATAGTTAAAAAAACAAAATACATGTCCCTCAACCATAATATGAAGGCGGAAGTACTTAAAAGTAAAGAAGAAGCCGAATTAATCCCCTTCCCCCAACGATCTTGGGGGACCCGCGGGAAGTCGGGGTATTTGGGTGGGGGAGCATATTTAAACTACTCCAACCGAACTTTACGACCTGCTAACGGGGGGGCTTTGCCCCCCTCGACCCCCCGCTAACGGGGGGGCTACGCCCCCCTGGACCCCCCCTCTTAAGGTACCCCAACCGAACTTTACGACCTAACAGCTAACTGAGGGACATTGAACACAAGTAACCTGCGTTCGAACCTGCTTCACGCGTTCGTACGTGATACCAAACCTGCTTCACGCGTTCGTACGTGCTACCAGTAAGTGAATACATAGTCGTATATGACGGTTGCAAGATTCCTATGACGTAAATTACTTACCGTTTAGATGCTTCATTATGACCTTATTACTGTAACGGAGGGCTTCGCCCCCCTCGAACCCCCCTTTGGTATGGAGATTGAGTGAAATTGCGTGGTTTCCGTACGTTGTAAAAAAAAAAAATGGAATGTATGATATTTCCCTACATCTAAGTAATTGTAAGGAATTTCCCTACATCTAGGGTATTTTTCAACCCCCCATAACTCAAAAACTATTTATTTGCGACTCATTTCATGTTTACCACCGCATTCCCCGAAGTCTCAATGGCCCCCTAGCCAATTTTGGTTGCGAGGGGTGAGTATGAGCAAACAAATAATACCAAGAAAAGTTAACAATGGAGACGCGACACAACACAGGGAAACGAGTACATCAAAATACTAATTATAAAAAAAAAAAAAACAGAGTAAAAGAGTCTATGCTCTAGCACCACATTTTCCGTCACAACTATTTCAGCGGGGACTCGCCCGCTACAACTTTACGGGGCAGTGATAAATCGGTCAGAGAGGAAACTTGAACTAAAGGTACAGATAGAAGGATATAAATCGTAGGAGGGTAGTTTGGAAAGCAAAGATTTGTGCCAGACCCTATCAAAGGCTTTTGATACCATGATATGTCTAGCGCAAGAGCAAAAGTTTCACCGAAACGGTTAAGAGAGGATGACCAAGCGTCAGTTAGGAAAACATGAAGATCGACAGTATCACGCCCCTTGCGGAACCCATACTGGCGATCAGATAGAAGGTCAGAAGTGGAAAGGTCCTTTTGAATCTCCCGGTTAAAGGATTGATTCAAAAGCTTTAGATAGACAAGAAAGTAAAACTATAGGATCGTAGTTTGAGGGATTGGAACGGTCACCCTTCTTAGGCACAAGCAATGAAGGCGTACTTCCAGCAGAAAGGAAAGGTAGATGTTGATAGACAGAGGCGAAAGAGTTTGACCAAGCAGGGTATCAGCACGGAAGCATAGTTTTTAAGGTTAATAGGAGGCAACTCCATCAGGGCCATAAGCCTTCTGAAGGTTGAGGCCAGAGAGGACATTGAAAATATCATTCTTAAGAATCTTTTTATCAGGCATAAAGGAGTCAGAGGGGGGATGCGTAGGAGGAATATGCCCACAATCGTCCAGAGTGGAGTTTTAACTGAATGTTTGAGATAAGAGTTCAGCCTTAGAGATAGATGAGACGGCGGTGCTGCCGTCAGGATTAAGGAGAGGAGGGAAAGATGAAAAAGTGAAATTGGAGGAGATAATTTTGATAGGTGCCAGAAGTCGCTGGAAGAATTAGAAAAAGCAAGGTTTTGACATTTCCAATAGATGAAAGAGCTTTTGATAAGTCGAAGAATAGATTTGGCACGATTCCGGGCAGAAATATAAAGATCATGGTTAGCAGGAGGGAGACTGGTAGCTTGTCAAAATAATATTAAATATAATAAGTATAATAATAATAATAATAATAATAATAATAATAATAATAATAATAATAATAATAAGCTTAATGTAGAAAGTATTATCTTTTCACTCAAATTCACACGTTTCGGTTGGGGCGTACAAGCAATAAGAGCTATGAAGCCCAAGGTGAGGTTTCTTTTTGCCCTTATGACTATTCGCCGGTAGGGTTTATTGGTGAGGTCTGTTGGTCGGCCCCAGCATGGCATTTTGTAGGCAAGTAGTTATAGTAGCGCCATATTGCTATGCACATGCTTCCCCCCGAAATTCACCTTTGATCTCTATTAGAGAGAGAATCTAGAGTCCGAGTTGTTGGGTGGTCTTCAAGACGGTATGTGCGTCGTCTTAGTCTGAGGCTGCAGAACGCTTAACCTCAGACCTTGCTATCCTTTCTGATTGGGGTAAAAGGAACCTTGTGTCCGTCAATGCCTCAAAAACTCAATTTATCCACCTATTAACTCGACACAATCTTCCAAACACCAATCTACTATTCTTCGACAACACTCAGCTGTCACCTTCTTCAACACTAAATATCCTCGATCTATCCTTAACTCAAAATCTCAACTGGAAACTTCACATCTCCTCTCTCACTAAATCTGCTTCCTCGAGGTTGGGCGTTCTGTATCGTCTCCGCCAGTTCTTCTCCCCCGCGAAGTTGCTATCCATATGCAGGGGCCTTGTCCGCCCTCGTATGGAGTATGCATCTCACGTGTGGGGGGGCTCCACTCATACAGCTCTTCTGGACAGACAGCAGTCTAAGGCTCTTCGTCTCATCATCTCTCCTCCTCCTACTGATAGTCTTCTACCTCTTAAATTCCGTCGTGATGTTGCCTCTCTTTCTATCTTCTATCGCTATTTTCACGCTGACTGCTTTACTGAACTTGCTAACTGCATGCCTCACCCCCCTCCCGCGGCCCCGCTGCACACGACTTTCTACTCATGCTCATCCCTATACTGTCCAAACCCCTTATGCAAGAGTTTACCAGCATATTCACTCTTTCATCCCTCAAGCTGGTAAACTCTGGAACAATATTCTATCATCTGTATTTCCTCCTGCCTACGACTTAACTCTTTCAAGAGGAGGGTATCAGGACACCTCTCCTCCCGACATTGACCTCTCTTTCGGCCATCTCTTTTGATTTTTTTTTTTTTTTTAGGAGCAGCAAGTAGCGGGCTTTTTAAAATTATTGTTTCCTTTTTCTGTGCCCCTGAGCTGTCTCCTTTGTTGTAAAAAAATAAAGTCCACTCAGTGGTGACTTAAAAATCCCCGCTTGTGGCAGCGGGCTGGACGGAAACCCGTGTCCACATGGGAGCGACGCCCGAAAGCTAACCACTCAGCCACCGCCTCCCCAAACCTTACCAGCCTCATACGCTCATCAAGCAGAGTAACCTCATAAACAGGAGACTTAAGTTAGCAAGAAATGGCTATAGCTACTCCTCTGAGATGGGCACCATCGCTCTAGCCTGACCAGCAGTAGGTATGACCCACAACACTGATTTAGTCATTGCCAGGTCTCTCGTCTGAGGGAGCCCCATTGTGTCCACTTACATCCCCCTGACTTTAGTTGACAGATGGGGTAATCGCTGATCCTCCGAGAGGATCATAATGTAACAAACATGAACCTACACGGAGAGCCTGCGGAGGTTAACCCCGGATATGGCTGGACGAGCTTGTGTCTCGTCTGGACTACCCTGGCGGTCTCCCGGAAAAGGGGGTGGGTTAGACTGGTGGGTCAGGCGTGCTCTCCTTCCACCTCAAAGCTGTCATTGACATTTATAACATAATATAAAGTCTTATGTCCTTTCAGCGTTAATCATTTAATGCATATGATCACAGGTTGTGACACTGTGCACCGAGATCTACCTGCTTGCCTATAGAGTGTGCTGCGGTGAGGAGATCAGCATCGACGGCCTCGTAACCACAGCCATAATCTTCCTACATACAGCAGCCCTCTTTTTCGGGGTGTCGCTGTCAGCAGCTGGCATCCAGGAGGTGGTAAGTGTGATTTTGCAACACTGACAGGCGTGAATCCTAATGAGTAATGATAAAACTTAGTTCTAATAATGGTACAGTGCTTGCATTGTTGTAATTTCTGCTCTTAAGATTATTTATAAATATAAGGGGTATGAGTGTAAATCCGCACAAATATATACAAACACAGTATTCAAATAATGAGTGTGTGTGTGTGTGTGTGTGTGTGTGTGTGTGTGTGTGTGTGTGTGTGTGTGTGTGTGTGTGTAATAATAATAATAATAATAATAATAATAATAATAGTAATGATAATAATAATGATACTACTACTACTACTACTACTACTACTACTACTACTACTAATAATAATAATAATAATAATAATAATAATAATAATAATAATAATAATAATAATAATAAAAATATATGGTTTATTCAAATACGACAGCCGTTAGGCTGAAAATGTATATTTTAGAAATACATTTTAAGTAAGTTTCAATAACGATAACAAGTACAAAAGGAAGTAGGGTGGAAAACGGGGGTCTGACTTGTCATTGGGAAGGTAGGGGTGATGAGGGTGGGGGGTGGGGTAGAGTGCAGTGTGGTGATGCCGGGGGGGCCGAGGGGGGGATTCTTCCAGATGGCGGTGAGGTCAAGTGAGATGTCAATCCTCAGGTAGGATGCTGTGTGTGTGTTGGGGGGGGGGGGGATGTGTGGGTGTAATTCACCTCTTGGTCTGCTGCGGGTCTCTCTCGAGACAGAGCCGTTCCACTACGGAAGAGCACAGAGCTCGTAGTACCGATCTTTGGGTAGGACTAAGACCACTCACACACTGTGTGTGTGTGTGTGTGTGTGTGTGTGTGTGTGTGTGTGTGTGTGTGTTCTTATGAATATGCATATATAGATACCATTTGATCCATACGAAAAGAAAATTAGTTAGATAAGACGTAAAACTATTGTGTACTATTTTCTTTCTGTAGGCTGAGGAGAGCCATGATGGCCTACGCCCTGGCTTGCCATACGACTGTCCTGACATCGAAAAGTTTTACGTAAGTCTCATACTGTAACGGTGAGCCCGTAGGCAAATGTAACCCACCGCTACGAAACAGATAGCAGCTTTGCAATTTTCAGTAACTCGGAAAGGCAGAAAATAATAGGGATGTACGTTTCGGCCCGAGTGCTGCTCGGTTTACTCAGTTCTTGAATTTCAGGGAGTACTACTCGGTTTACTCGGTTCTTGCAATTTAATTATTTGATTGATAAAATCCCCTCCCCCAAAAGGGGGGGGGGGGTTAATCGATCGATCGATGATGGACTAATAAAGCAAGAATAAACAACCTGGTAAGTCACATCATTGATCATCAGCCTGCGAAATGAAACTCATCATCGAAGTTAAAAAAAAACATAAATTAAGCGTAACATTGGTGGCTCGGACTATGTTTTTGGGTATTAGTTAACTGCCTCATGTAGGCTACCAACAGACGTCTTATAATCTACAGACTTTGAACTTTCTGTTTTATCTGTAGCAGGGATTAGGTTCTGCAGCTCTCTGAAAATAAGAAGAAATTTTAATAGTTTGAATTTAACATGGAATGTTAAAGACATTATTTTAAAGTCATCGGTCTTCAGACGATGGTCAATTTTCATATCTTGCAACCCTCTACCCCCCATCCAACCCACCCCCCTCCACTTTTAGCCTCATAGTTCTTAGACTGCCACCCCTACATGATTTGCGGCCCGCCTAGCTGACGCCTGAGCAAAGTAACCATTCAGTACTCGGTTAACTCGGTTTTGAAGAGTAATTCCCGACCGTCTTGGAGATCGGCCCAACATTCTAGACCTCTTCCTTACCTCAAACCCTTCTGCTTATTCTGTCAAACTGTTCTCTCTGTTGGGCTCCTCCGATCACAATCTTATTTCTGCATCCTGTCCTATCGCTCCTGTACACCCTCTGGACCCACCGAAGAGGCGATGCTTCTGGCATTTTGCTTCAGCTCGGTGGGACGACCTGAGGATGTACTTTTCCGATTTCCCGTGGAATGATTATTGCTTCCAGGATAGAGACCCCTCTGTGTGTGCTCAGCGCATCACAGAGGTGATTGTCTCTGGAATGGAGGCATACATTCCTCGTTCTTTCTCTACTCCTCACGCAAAAAAGCCTTGGTTTAATCACGCTTGTTCTCGTGCTGTCAACGATAGAGAGGTAGCTCACAAAAGGTACCAGAGCCTTCAAACTAATGCTAATTATGAACTTTACATTTTTGCCCGAAATCGTGCCAAATCTATTATCCGACTAACCAAAAATTCTTTCATTAATATAAAATGTCAAAACCTTGCTTTCTCTAACTCTTCCCGTGACTTCTGGCATCTAGCCAAAAACATCTCCACTTATTCATCTTTCCCTCCACTCCTCAGTCCTGACGGCAACACTGCCGTCTCATATATCTCTAAGGCTGAACTCTTCTCTCAAACTTTTTCTAAAAACTCCACTCTGGACGATTCTGGGCATATTCCTCCTACTCATTCCCCCTCTGACTCCTTTATGCCTGTTATAAAGATTCTTCAAAATGATGTTTTCTATGCCCTCTCTGGCCTCAATCCTCAGAAGGCTTATGGACCTGATGGAGTGCCTCCTATTGTCCTTAAAAACTATGCCTCCGTGCTGTCACCCTGCCTGGTCAAACTCTTTCGCCTCTGCCTGTCAACATCTACCTTTCCTTCTTGCTGGAAGTATGCCTTCATACAGCCTGTACCTAAGAAGGGTGACCGCTCCAATCCCTCAAACTACCGTCCTATTGCTTTACTTTCTTGTCTATCTAAAGCTTTTGAATCAATCCTTAACCGGAAGATTGAAAAGCACCTTTCCACTTCTGACCTTCTATCTGATCGCCAGTATGGGTTCCGCAAGGGGCGTTCTACTGGTGATCTCCAAACCTTCTTAACTGACTCTTGGTCATCCTCTCTTAGCCGTTTCGGTGAAACTTTTGCTATTGCGCTGGACATATCAAAAGCTTTTGATAGGGTCTGGCACAAATCTTTGCTTTCTAAACTACCCTCCTACGGTTTCTATCCTTCTCTCTGTACCTTTATCTCCAGTTTCTTTTCTGACCGTTCTATTTCTACCGTGGTAGACGGTCACTGTTCTTCCCCTAAATCTATTAACAGTGGTGTCCCACAGGGTTCTGTCCTATCTCCCACTCTTTTTCTGTTGTTCATTGATGATCTTCTTTCCAAAACGAACTGTCCTATGCATTCCTACGCCGATGATTCCACTCTGCATTATTCAACTTCTTTTAATAGAAGACCCACCCTTCAGGAACTTAACGACTCAAGGCTGGAGACTGCAGAACGCTTAGCCTCAGAACTTACTATTATTTCCGATTGGGGCAAGAAGCACCTGGTGTCCTTCAACGCCTCAAAAACACAGTTTCTCCACCTATCCACTCGACACAATCTTCCAAACAACTATCCCCTATTCTTTGACAACACCCAGCTATCACCTTCCTCAACACTAAACATCCTCGGTCTATCCTTAACTCAAAATCTCAACTGCAAACTTCATATCTCATCTCTTACTAAATCAGCTTCCTCGAGGCTGGGCGTTCTGTACCGTCTCCGCCAGTTCTTCTCCCCTGCACAGTTGCTGTCCATATACAGGGGCCTTGTCCGCCCTCGTATGGAGTATGCATCTCATGTGTGGGGGGCTCCACTCACACAGCTCTTCTGGACAGAGTGGAGGCTAAGGCTCTTCGTCTCATCAGCTCTCCTCCTCATACTGATAGTTTTCTACCTCTTAAATTCCGCCGCAATGTTGCCTCTCTTTCTATCTTCTATCGATATTTCCACGCTGACTGCTCTTCTGAACTTGCTAACTGCATGCCTCCCCCCCTCCCGCGGCCCCGCTGCACTCGACTTTCTACTCATGCTCATCCCTATACTGTCCAAACCCCTTATGCAAGAGTTAACCAGCATCTTCACTCTTTCATCCCTCACGCTGGTAAACTCTGGAACAATCTTCCTTCATCTGTATTTCCTCCTGCCTACGACTTAAACTCTTTCAAGAGGAGGGTATCAGGACACCTCCCGAAACTGACCTATCTTTCGGCCACCTCTTTGGGTTCTTTTTAGGAGCAGTGAGTAGCGGGCTTTTTTTTATTGATGTTTGCTTTTTGTGTGCCCTTGAACTGTCTCCTTTGCTGTAAAAAAAAAAAAAAAAAAAAAAAAAAAACATATTACTCGGTTTACAGTAAGTACTCGGTTCCCCCATCCATAGAAAACAAAGCTGTGAGCTTTGTCATATTGAATCCACTAATGTTTAGAGAGGGAAAAGTAAAGTAGATTATCCTTCTGGTATCGTCCTCCTCCTCGAGAGCTTTTTTTTTCAATATTTCTCGCCACCTCAAGAGTGGTGACGCCTATGGTCCCTCCGAGGAGGGACCACTGTCATGAAGAGGAGGGGACGGTGCCGACAGACCGACTCTATCGGCTGACGTCAGCCTAGCTGACCAAGTCGGTCTGTCGACGAGGACTGGCGTGTCTCCATGCGTGGAGCTTTTTTTTTCAAATATTTGTCGCCACCTCACGGGTTGTGATACGGGCCATATATGTGGGGTCAGTCAAGGTTTAAGCGCGTGCGTCCCTCCGAGGAGAGACCACAGGCTCGTGAAAGGGAAGGGAGGGTACCGACCAAGGAGACTATATTAGAGGAGATAGTGGTATGTAGTAATACTTCGAGCGTGCGGAAGTAACGCCACCTATTGGGGCCCACCGAAAACGTAATTTTTCAGCTCTACTATTTTTAAAGTACCTGCCACGGCACCCTATCCAGCCTTTACTTGTTCTTTTCATTATTGTAAAATGATTTACTAATGGGGTAAAGAAAATTTATTTCTTCTTATGTTTTATTAGGTATTATCTACACTATATCAATTTGTTATTTTAGAAAAAAATAAGGTGTAGAAAGCATTTTCTAAGTATATATATATATATATATATATATATATATATATATATATATATATATATATATATATATATATATATATATATAGATATATATATATATATATATATATATATATATATATATATATATATATATATATATATATATATATATATATATATATATATATAGATAGATATATATATATATATATATATATATATATATATATATATATATATGTGTGTGTGTGTGTGTGTGTGTGTGTGTGTGTAGCAAAAATCTCCAGTGCTTCAAATACAAGCAAAGCATACAAAATTCTATGCATGCTAGATTACTACAATGCCTTTGCAACATTCTCTTAGCTGAGTAAAAATATCACACAATCTGTACAAGTGCCAGCTAATGGCAAGCATTGCATACTGTTTGGCAGGGCAGAGAACAAAAGCTTCAAAGCATTACAACTGAAATAAACAATGGTAGACACTCAAAGCTTGGTAACTGAACAGGATCTGATATATAACAGGCAAAACCAACAATGGTGCGCTATATGCAATAAAAACTGTATAAAAATGTTGCAAGGCACATCAATATAAGAGCACAGCATCATAAAACATGCTGAAATACATAATGGAGGACATCAAGAAGGTAACACATGAGTTGCCTTAAATAGAATGCAATAACTTGGTGGTCCTGGGAGATAGCTGAGCATGGAAGTTAAAATGGGATGTAGGAGATGGTATGATCTTACAAGGTCTGATCTTGGTGTCAGTGTCATTAAGATATTAAGCTCAGTAGGCACGACTATGCAGTGGAGGCACATATGATAAAAGCAAATGAGACAAAATAAGGCAACTCATAGTGTAAGAAAATAGCAGGAAAGTTATGTTGCAGTATGTGACATACCAAATTACAGGGCAGAGAGTGATATGTATTTCATAAGCTACATCAGTAAACATGTAGCATTTATTGCAGGAAGAAGACATTAAAGTTGGATGTAATAAAATATGTTTTTTAGCACATATTGCAGTTGGATGTAATAAAATCATTTGATATGAAACTCCTTGAACTGGCCAATCAAACAAACCACTCTCTGACCCCCCCCCCCGCCCCCCCCCTCAAAAATAAAAAAAATCACAAGGTTTATGAGGCATTAGTCAAGAATATCAACTGCCATTACATTTTGTAAAAAAAAAAAAAAAATCATACCTATGTGATTAGGTATATCATATAAAGCATAACAAAAAAAAAACATTGCATGCTGTAATACAAACAAGATTACTTCTGGAAGCCACATTAATTATGCCAGACACGTGGTGATAGACACTTAGTGTGATGAAATTACATGCTGTATTTCACATTATGAAACCAAGCCAAGTGTCACTGCAGCACATATTAGGTAAGGCAGACACCAAAAGCTTGTTACCTAAACAAGATTAAATATAACAGGCAAAATCCACAATAAAGCATTGAATACTGTTGGGTATGGCAGAGAACAAACGCTTCCAAGCATTACACCTGAAATAAACAATGGCAGATATTCAAAGCTTGTGAGCTGTGAACATGATCTGATTTATAACAGGCAAAACCAACAATGGTGCATTACATGCAATATTTGGCAAAGTATATGGACAAAATTTATTGACGTAACAATAATGGCAAATCCCACAAAGTATCTCTTCTTTTGACAAAGCCTATGCTCTTTGCTGAAGGGCTGTCAGAGTCTGTTTGCTCCAACCAACATTTAGGGGAGGCGGTGGCTGAGTCGACAGAGTGACGGCGCCGCGTTCAGGAGGACGCGAGTTCAATCCCCGCCCGGTGCCACCAAGCTGGGATTTTTCAGCCGCCGCCGAGTGGCTTAAAACTACCCACATGCTGTCCAGAAGACCACCTATCAACCTGGACTCGAGATTCTAGGATTAAAGATGAGCTCCGGGAGGGCAGCATGAGCCAATGCAAGATGGTGCCACTATAAACACTCGCCTACGCCAGAACGGGTTGGGCCGACCATCATGCCCCACCGGGAAGAAGCCTACCGGCGCAATAGGCCGCGACGTAAAAATAATAAAATACTGAAATACCTCTGAGCCATGAGTGAAATGTTGAAACTGAAGGCAAGTGAAAAACTGTGCTTAGAAATCTATTAGCATTTGGACTTTGATAGTATAAGGCCATAGCAAACCTCTTCTCTTGTTACCCATATCTCCTACTAAGCTTAGATCTTGGCATCTTGCAACATGTTGAACCTGACCTTAGAAAAAATCCACCCCTGTTGGATAAAAAAAATTGCTACTTCTGGGCAAAAACTGCCCAGGAGTTGTAACAGCCTGGGTTTTGAGCTACCTTGCATCCCGGCGAAGACGGCAGACTGCTTTGTGCAGCAATTTTCACTTTTCATGTCTGAAAATACATACAAAAATATTTCATCACAATTCTAAATAATAATATATGTGCATGTAATTGCAGTATTTTCATTGCTATAAGGACAGTGAATCTAAGCAGTGACATTATGTCTGCACGCCAGCTTCGATGGAAGGTTTCACTTAGATTGCCTGACAAGAATAATATCTTCAGGAGAGATGGGGGAGAGGATACAACTGGAGACTCATGACGGATATAATGTCAAGATCTACAAGCACCGATTTTCCATATATATCTTTGATGTTCAGTCCATACTAAAACATTTGTCAATGTGTTGCCACACTAAATATCTAAAAATTCCGTTTCTGCAATGTCAGTCATACCCAAGCCCTGCCTGCTAACTAACTCTTCCTGTCAACAATGTTAAGCCATTAAACTAGTGGTCTCCTCCATGTGCCACTTCACTCAACAAACTAATCCTTATTACTTATTAAAACCATTTGAACATTGGCACATATCATAATTCAATGATTGCCGCAGCTCCTCCACATGTCCAGAGTAATGTGGGTGATGTAGGATGGTTCAGCCTCATGTCTCCCTTGCATTCATTAAGTTTAGAGAACAATACTGTTCCTTGTAGCTTCCGTTTCCCTGATACTCACGACTATCCCTTTAAGAATAACACGTGTAAAATCGCATTTTTTAAAAGTCTGAATATGTGATTAAAGATGGGATATCAAATAGCAGGGATATTTGACCTCCTTATTTAGGGTGCCGGTTTGCCATGTTTAGGTGTGAATAGGGTAAGCGGTGGCTGAGTGGTTAGCGTGCGGGCCCTGCATTCACCACGTGCTAGACGACGCGGGTTCGAATCCCCACGCTACCACCTGGGATTCTTCAGTCACAGCCGAGTGGTCTAAGACTACCCACATGCTGTTCTGCAGACCACCCATCAACCCGGACTCTAGAAGAAACCGTCCAAGTGAATCAAGAATGAGTTCCATGGGGCAGCATGAGCCAATAATAAATGGCGCCACTATAAAAAAAAATGCCTGCACCATGACGGGCTTGGGCCGACCGCCAAGCCCCTGAAGAAAGCCTACCGGCGCTATAGGCGGGTGAAGAAAAAAAAAAAAAGGATCACATCAGAAGAATGGACACAGGTTTGTTAGTGGCACTTCAAGGTTATGCTACCTCTTCAAAGATTGGCCAGTCATGGTTGAAAGTGGAACAGGATAAACAAAAAACAGGCAGGTATCTGTGGACACTACTGTTACTATCAATTACCAGCCTATGGCAAAATTTGAACCCGTGCTATCAAGAACATAAGACCTATGTTCTGATCACTTGACTAATCGTAACAGTACTACAGCCACAGAAACATAATAAAGAGTTTAAATGTCATTCAAAATGTCAACCTTTTTACAAATCTTTTTTTAAAGATGGGTAGCCTACTAGTGTAACAGTTGAATATTGAACTCAATTTGTATGCAGAGATGTGAGGTATGTTATTATGCTGTAATGTTTCCAACACATTAGTTGTAGTCAAAACACCACTGAACAGTAACTAGAGGATAAATTATCACTGAGCACGAGGTTCCTCACTATTCTGTGGTGAGCTTGATGGTTGATGAGCTTGATGGTTGATGATTGTGATGAGCTTGATGGCCGAGTCGAATTTTCTCCAACCCCATGAATTTCACACCCTGTTGAGAGTCAATTTCTTAATCAAAGTGAAAAATGGATGCAAATGGTCACTAAAATTAGTTATTATTTTGGACCCTTCTTTTCTTATATTAAATCAACTCTTTTATCACTCATTAATTACTCAATAAATGATCTCACCGTCTCGTATCCCTGGTAGCGTGATCCGGCTTAAGTTGTTATTGGAGACTAGTGTTCGGGGATAGACAAGGGAAGAATATAATATACATTTATTTAAGATTAAATGAAAATAATTGCCTTACGCAATATTCTATGCTCAGACGATCATAACACTCTGGCATATTCAGCAATGGATACAACATATGACAAACGACATGTCTTAAACATAACACTATAGCATGTGCTCAATTGTTGCCAATAATAAAAACACCAAATCATACCACACGCAGTGGTTTGTATCTCTCTGCTTACATCACAACCATTATGTACTCTCTTCCCAAATCCTAGTAACACATCCTATAGTATAATCTACTGCAATTCACGGAAACACCAAATCATACCACACGCTGTAGTTTCCATCTCTGCTTAACATCGGAAACAAATAATCACTATTCTGTATCACTCACAATCCTACTACATATCTCCTCACAATATAATATCCAGAACAATACAGTCGGTTTCCCTTAGATTCTCGAATTTCTACTCACGATTAAGATCACAACAGCCATTTTCAGCTGGGTGAGCAGAAGGTCTGCTTGAGGCGAGAACCAAGCTCGGTCTGCCCATACCACTGATTTCTAGGTTACATTTTTCTTTGCTTTAGGCGGACTTACATCCTTGACACGCCTTAATTTTTCTACATATCCAGTGGCCAATACTTCCTGTCACACCCATTGGCTCGCTCATTACGTTGTATTGTTTTACTTCTGCTTATTCGTAATTCAGTCTTAAGACACTCCCACAGTGATTTTTCTGTTAAATTATTGGCTCATAACATGTCGCCACAACCTTTTTCAATGGTTGTTCACACTTTCTGACCACGCCTACTGGGTATCTGTTTTCTGTATCTGAGTCTGGGTATCTGTTTTCCTTTACCCTCGTTGTTTCCCCTCTTTTGTACTTTGAGATATTTACACTGTTATATATGTCACCCTTCTTGTTAGTGTTTGTCCTGTCAGATGTTTACACAGTTGTATATCTGTCATTCCTCTCTGGGTATCTGTTACAAGGAAAAAAGAATCATGTATGGAGATTGTGAACTTTTAAGTTTATGTAACAAATAAGGTTTGTTATACACAAAAAGGTTGGATACTTCAGATGTAAAAGATTTTTGGATATAACATCACCCCCTTCCTCCATATTGGTTCTTTAAAGCAAGGGTTGACTATAGCTGATGATTATTTGCGGCAGGTTTCATGACATTTTTTTTAGTGCAAAGCATCTGGAAATCAATGATCATTATAATAATAATAATAATAATAATAATAATAATAATAATAATAATAATAATAATAATAATAATAAATGGTTTATTCATTTGTAGGCAGCCATAAGGCTGAAAATACACAAAAAATACCATACAATGAGTAATGTGGTGAGTAATGGGGGAAGTGGGGAAGGGTGATGTGTGTGTGTTCGTGTGTGTGTGTGTGTGTGTTCGTGTGTGTGTATGTGTGTGTGTGTGGGAGTGGAGGGGTCATGTGATCATGGAGGTGTTAAGACCCTCATAAGTGTCGGTATCGCACTAAGTCGATACCTGTCCGTGCGAGTTTTGACCGGGACGAGAATATTGTGGTGTCTTGTGGGTCTGGTGGGGGGAGGGAGGGCGGGTGGAAGTAGATCTCTATGACGGGGGTTGTGGAGGAGGGACTTGCCGAATTTGGTCAGGTTTGTCTGGTATCGGTCCTGTAGGGTGGGCATATTCAGCTGGGTGAGTGCATGCTCGTAGTTGGTGTAAGAATTGCCCAGAATCTGTCTGCATGCACGCCTTTGCACTCTCTCTAATTGGCGTTGCTGGGTCTTAGTGATGGAGGAAGCCCAAGCAGGAGAGGCGTAGAGGAGTCTGGGAAGGATGAAGGTGGTGTACAGGTCCTTGAGCGACCTTTGGGGGGCTCCCAGTGCCTTCATGCGCCTCAGCATGAAAAGTTTGTAGGAAGCCGCCCTGATGATGGTGGTGACGTGTTTGCCCCAGCTCAGCTTGCTGTCCAGGGTGACTCCAAGTAGTTTGGTGGATTCAACCACCTGAAGCTGGTGAGGGCCAACCTCCAGGGCTGGCGGTGGGATGGCAGTGGTGAAGGTGTGAAAATGCATCACCACCGTCTTGTTGGTGTTGATGGTGACGTGGTTGTCTTGCGTCCAGCTCTGCAGTCGGTCCAGAATGTGTTGTAGGGGCGTGTAGTCAGGGGCTGTGTTATTGATGGAGATGCCCACTGTAGAATCATCCACGTACTTCCAGCGATGAGGGGCGTCTAACAGTGCATTGTTGATTAGAATAAGGAAACAAAGAGGCCCCATGCGCGTCCCTTGTGGCACCCCAGCAGAGAGGGGCTGGAGGGTGGAGGTGCAGCCCTGATGACGCACAGCTTGGTGCCGGTGCGTCAGGAAGTCCGCCAGCCAGGATGTCAGGTGGGAGGGCAGGCCGATGTTTATGGCCTTGGTGATGACAGTGGTGTGGTCAACCAGGTCGAAGGCTTTCCGAAAGTCAATAAAGGCGAGGGCAGAGGAAGTTTTTCTGGTTTCCAGTTTTTTTTAGAATGAAATCAAGGAAACTAATGAGGCAATGTGTTGTGGAGGAGGCTCTAACGTTGCCGAACTGCCTCTGATCAATTTTGTAATGAATAGTATTATATGCCTAGCTAAATACAAAGTCTTCACAAAGCAGGCTCGGGATTGGAGTGATGGCAATGGGTCTTAGTTCATTAAGTGAGGTGGGGTTGGTGACTTTGGGGATGGGAGTGACGAATGAGGTTTTCCAATCTGTGGGGCATTTACTCTGAGTGAGGGAGGCATTTATGATGGAGGCAAGGGGGGTAGCAAGTTTATAGGAAAACTCCTGATAAAGCTTTATGGGTAAATCTAGAGGTGTGGTAGACCTTTTGAGTTTGAGAGATCTGAGCTTTTCGGCAACTTGAAACTCCTCCACAGAGGGAGGATTAGACGGGGAGGGAGGCAAGGTCAAGGGGGGGAAGGCTTTGACAGATGGAGGAAAAGTGAGAGTTAATCAGTTCAGCTATCTCAAGGGGGGAGGAGGAGGAGTAGCTACTAAAACTTGACAACCTAGAAGGATGCACCATCAAACTGTAAAGGATAGATATATTATAAGACATACACTGGCGGATCCAAGGGGCCCGGGTCCCCCCCATGGTCCTGAGCGATACAGGAAAACTAGCTCAAAAGCGCGTTGCGGCTAAAATAATGCTTTTTCTCAGAGGGATCAGGTGTCTCATTCGGATCCGAAGAGGAACACTGGCCGCCCAGGAATGCTTTGGCACAAAGTCCAGGCCGTTATACCCATTGATTCAGGTCAGTCCACCAGTTTTTCAAGACCAGGACTGCCGGGAATGGCTAATAGCTAATGCTAATGCTCCTTCCACCCGCAAAAATCCTGGCATCTCCCCTCCCCCCCCCCCCCAACTTTTTTTCCTGGATCTGTGCCTAAAGGCATAACATGGTTCAGTGTTCATGGACAACAAAATGTTAAGACAATCAATATCCAATCATTTCAGGATACACAAATCAGCAGCCATATGAAGGAGTTCTACAACTCTACCGGGATGCCTAAGTTGAGTTAGGAAAATCCTACCATGAAGTCACTTAAAAGTGATGTTGTGGAGGGCATGTGTTAAGTGACTTGCACAGTCTATTTTGTGAATTCATAATCAACAAACACTAGATGCAGTACCAAAATCATACCAAAATCAGTACATGGAGCTGGTGCAGTGTAATGGGAAGCACAATCCTTTAACTCAGGAAGGGTTGGATGCTGCCACGTTCCTCGGGGGGTGGCTAAATGTCTTCAATCAGCTTCATCCTTGGCCTCTTTCTTGGACTCTCCTCTTCAGCTGCCACATTCTCTTGGATGACACCGAAAGTTGTGTTCGGATCTGTTGGGATGTGGTTGTGTTAGATGTGGAATAACATACGACAGTGGAACATGGAAGGCCACAATTTTGGCTGCTAGACGGAAAAGCACTAGATGTCAAAGTGCCAGGACATTGAAGGAATTAATAATAAGAAAATCAATAATAATTAATGAGTATAAATATATTTCTGATATTTTTGTTTATCTTAATATTAGTATTAGAATTTTCAGACACTAATAATATAATAATATAAATACTTATTGATAAATTAATAAAAATAAATACATTAATTGTACTAATACTACCACTAACAATATTAACAGCACTGCACCTAATAGACTGAGCAATAAACTGAGTCTGAAATATAACCATAATTGAGCTGTCTCTGTCTGAGTGTTATGTGAAGCTTGCTCCATGCACCGTGATAGGAATGGCATAGATGCATGCAGGTTGCTGAGATACTTACGGTCACCAGCCACTTGTAGGTATGACACCAATATGTGTTGGAAGTAGAGTTGCACCGATAAGCAATTTGGCTGATTACCGATTACCGATTAATCGGTAACCAATAATCGGCCGATACTGATTAATCGTCCGATTATTTAGAAATTGTAAATGTGATTATCTCTATTAATTACTGGTCACTGGTACCACAAATTTAAAGACATCCCGTAACCCTCATGTTTCATCATCATTTCATCGACGCCTTCTCCTAGGAGCTCCCACCAAGGGATGGCCACGGCAGAAGAGCTTCCAACTTTCTCTATCCAGACACTCCCTCCTTGCCTGCTCAAAGTTTCTCAAAGATCGTTCCCCCCTCTCCCTAACGTACTCTTGCACCCTATCCCTTTATTTCACTGGAGGTCGTCCTCTAGCATTCCCTCCCTCTATCTCACTCACATACACCCTTCTGGCCATCTTACTCTCCTCCATTCGCTCCATGTGGCCAAACCACTTCCAAGGCTGTCGCTTTACTTCTTCCACCACTCCACACTTCCTTTCACCCCTGTGACACATTCCAAAACGCTCGTACACACTTTCATTACTCATTCCAACCATTCTACTCAAACCACAAGCACTCCTCAAATAACTAATTTCCACTGCCTGCATTCTAGACCTCTAACTTTCATTCCACCCTCATGTTTACAACTTTGTTTACTACCCAACTGTCATCTCCTATATGAAGAGCAAATACTTCTAGTAATTTGTTACTTTTAATTTAGCCTTGCTTTGTGGAAACATCCTGCTTTTAATATGTTAAAATTTGACAGTTTCCTCGTTCTTGTTGTGATCCTAGATGTTGCTAGGAATGGTAGTGTACATAAAGTTTATCAATCTCTCAAGTCTTCTACTAATTTACTGTCTGTTACACTGTGTTTGCTTACTTCTAAACTAAAAATACGCATGTTTTTATTATTTTTATTAGTACAAAATATACAGTATGATTACTGCATATTAATATGAAATAATAACTTTATGTAGCTACAGTGATGAAAAAGTTGAATAATGTTCTTCAATTAGGTAGAACTGAAAATGGTATAAGCGTACGGTGCCGTGCGAAGTCTGTATCGGAACGTGTCCAGTACCAGTACGGTGAGACTTGGTGAGAGTCCGTGAGACCCACGTCACAGGCTATCATTTGCCTGTCAGTCAGTCCGTGTGTCTCAGTGAGTATGTTGCCTATGTTATTTAAAGCTTATTGTTTCTAAAAATTCATGTTTTGTTGGGACAATCTAGTGATTTACTAATCGGCCCCGATTAATTGGTCAAAAACCCGATTACCGATTAATCGGCAAAGTGGCTGATTAGGCCGATTACCGATTAGTTACCGATTAATCGGTGCAACCCTAGTTGGAAGCATTGGCGGCCAACATCTATTTATTTAATTATCTTTTTTTAAACAAAGGAGACAGCTCAAGGGCATCAAAGCGTACTAGAAAAAAAGTCCCGCTACTCACCGCTTCCACAACAGACAAAATTAGAGTAGCCAAAACAGAAGTCAATTTCAGGTGGAGAGGTGTCTTGAAACACTCTTCTTGAAGGTCAAGTTATAGGCAGGAGGAAATGCAGATGGAGGAAGGCTGTTCCAGAGTTTATAAGTGTAAGGGATGAAAGAGTGAAGATGCTGGTTAACTTTTGCATAAAATGTTTGGACAGTATAGGGATGAGCTAGAGCAGGATAGAACACGCAGTAATTGACTTAAATTAGAAAAGTAAAGATTTAGGAGGAAAATAAGCAGACAGGTATCAGAGTCGGACTGGGGTGCTTAAGTGGGCCGTGTCATCTAGTGGCTGGAGGGGGCCCGGGCCCATATAAGCTAAAACATCAAAATATTCAAATAATACACATTAGTAGCCATTAATTAGTCCAGGGGCCCATGTACCTTGGGGGGCCCATGTGTCATTGGCACACGGGCACATAGGCCAGTCCAACTCTAGCAGGCATTAGTTTAGTAATAGGGTGGTGGGGGATTGGAATAGACTCGGGAATCACATGAGTGCAGGGACGATAGCTTGTTTTAAGAGTAGACTGGATAGCTACATGGACGAGGATGACAGGTGGTAATGGGGGGGAATCTGGAGCTGCCGTGTGTAGGCCATTCGGCCTCTTGCAGTCTCCCTATGTTCTTATGTTTAAATCTAGTGCAGCGGCCAACGGGGCCGCGGGAGGGGGGAGGTATGCAGTTAACAAGTTCAGAAGAGCAGTCAGCGTGAAAATGGTTAGAATTTGCACATTGTCATGATATATATATATATATATATATATATATATATATATATATATATATATATATATATATATATATATATATATATATATATATTATCACTTACCCCCGGCTGGCATCCTTCCGTAATAAATGTAGCTTCACACCAGGCTGCATCCTCTTTTTCACCACAAAGGGACATTATTTGAGGCTCCGGCTGGTAAACGTGGCGGTCGCGGCGGTGTTATGATTTTTGAACGAGGCAGCGTTGCAATTGGAGCAGAGAAAGATATTGCTGCGAATAGCGGTATAATAAACATTATTAGTAAGACCGAGATAATTATATCCACCCACTTTCCCAGTACAAACCAATGATTCAATGTAAATCATTACTGATGGAAGTCAGCGTGCGTGCTAAAACAATGAGTTTGAAAGAAAACATGATCACACAGCTTTGAAAGAAAGGCAGTAGGCTACAACCTTGGTTCATTCCAGTATGTATTCCAGTATCCATTAGGTTGAACACCTAATAAAACACACCTAACCACTGCTAGCCTCCCACAAATGCAGAGAAAGTAATATAGGAATTGCGGTACAATAATAGCATTACTCATGACATGCAGTCAAGCTATATCTACCTGGTAAATATATATATATATATATATATATATATATATATATATATATATATATATATATATATATATATATATATATATATATATATATATATATATATATATATATATATATATATATATATATATATATATATATATATATATATATATATATATATATATATATATATATATATATATATATATATATATATATATATATATATATATATATATATATATATATATATATATATATATATATATATATATATATATATATATATATATATATATATATATATATATATATATATATATATATATATATATATATATATATATATATATATATATAAGGAGACAGCTCAAAGCGCAAAGACAAAAAAAAAAAAAAGGCCTGCTACTCAGTGCTCCCGAACAGAGGTTAAAGGAGTGTCCAAAATCAGAGGTTAATTTCGGGAGGAGATGTGTCCTGATACCCTCCTCTTGAAAGAGTTCAAGTCGTAGGCAGGAGGAAATACAGATGAAGGAAGATTATTCCAGAGTTTACCAGCGTGAGGGATGAAAGAGTGAAGATGCTGGTTAACTCTTGCATAAGGGTTTGGACAGTATAGGGATGAGCATGAGTAAAAAGTCGAGTGCAGCGTGGCCGCGGGTGGGGGGGAGGCATGCAGTTAGCACGTTCAGAAGAGCAGTCAGCGTGGAAATATCGATAGAAGATAGAAGAGAGGCAACATTGCGGCGGAATTTAAGAGGTGAAGACTATCAGTATGAGGAGGAGAGCTGATGAGACGAAGAGCCTTAGCCTCCACTCTGTCCAGAAGAGCTGTGAGTGGAGCCCCCACACATGAGATGCATACTCCATACGAGGGCGGACAAGGCCCCTGTATGGACAGCAACTGTGCAGGGAGAAGAACTGGCGGAGACGGTACAGAACGCCTAGCCTCGAGGAAGCTGATTTAGTAAGCGATGAGATATGAAGTTTCCAGTTAAGATTTTGAGTTAAGGATAGACCGAGGATGTTTAGTGTTGAGGAAGGTGATAGCTGGGTGTTGTCAAAGAATAGGGGATAGTTGTTTGGAAGATTGTGTCGAGTGGATAGGTGGAGAAACTGTGTTTTTGAAGCGTTGAAGGACACCAGGTTCTTCTTGCCCCAATCGGAAATAATAGTAAGGTCTGAGGCTAAGCGTTCTGCAGCCTCCAGCCTTGAGTCGTTAAGTTCCTGAAGGGTGGGTCTTCTATTAAAAGAAGTTGAATAATGCAGAGTGGAATCATCGGCGTAGGAATGGATAGGACAGTTCGTTTTGGAAAGAAGATCATCAATGAACAACAGAAAAAGAGTGGGAGATAGGACAGAACCCTGTGGGACACCACTGTTAATAGATTTAGGGGAAGAACAGTGACCGTCTACCACGGCAGAAATAGAACGGTCAGAAAGGAAACTGGAGATAAAAGTACAGAGAGAAGGATAGAAACCGTAGGAGGGTAGTTTAGAAAGCAAAGATTTGTGCCAGACCCTATCAAAAGCTTTTGATATGTCCAGCGCAATAGCAAAAGTTTCACCGAAACGGGTAAGAGAGGATGACCAAGAGTCAGTTAAGAAGGCTAGGAGATCACCAGTAGAACGCCCCTTGCGGAACCCATACTGGCGATCAGATAGAAGGTCAGAAGTGGAAGGTGCTTTTGAATCATCCGGTTAAGGATTGATTCAAAAGCTTTAGATAGACAAGAAAGTAAAGCAATAGGACGGTAGTTTGAGGGATTGGAGCGGTCACCCTTCTTAGGTACAGGCTGTATGAAATCATACTTCCAGCAAGAAGGAAAGGTAGATGTTGACAGGCAGAGGCGAAAGAGTTTGACCAGGCAGGGTGACAGCACGGAGGCACAGTTTTTAAGGACAATAGGAGGCACTCCATCAGGTCCATAAGCCTTCTGAGGATTGAGGCCAGAGAGGGCATAGAAAACATCATTTTGAAGAATCTTTATAACAGGCATAAAGGAGTCAGAGGGGGGATGAGTAGGAGGAATATGCCCAGAATTGTCCAGAGTGGAGTTTTTAGAAAAAGTTTGAGAGAAGAGTTCAGCCTTAGAGATAGATGAGACGGCAGTGTTGCCGTCAGGACTGAGGAGTGGAGGGAAAGATGAAGAAGTGAAGTTGGAGGAGATGATTTTGGCTAGATGCCAGAAGTCACGGGAAGAGTTAGAGAAAGCAAGGTTTTGACATTTTCTATTAATGAAAGAATTTTTGGTTAGTCGGAGAATAGATTTGGCACGATTTCGGGCAGAAATGTAAAGTTCATAATTAGCATTAGTTTGAAGGCTCTGGTACCTTTTGTGAGCTACCTCTCTATCATTGACAACACGAGAACAAGCATGATTAAACCAAGGCTTTTTAACGTGAGGAGTAGAGAAAGAACGAGGAATGTATGCCTCCATTCCAGAGACAATCACCTCTGTGATGCGCTGAGCACACACAGAGGGGTCTCTATCCTGGAAGCAATAATCATTCCACGGGAAATCGGAAAAGTACATCCTCAGGTCGTCCCACCGAGCTGAAGCAAAATGCCAGAAGCATCGCCTCTTCGGTGGGTCCAGAGGATGTACAGGAGCGATAGGACAGGATGCAGAAATAAGATTGTGATCGGAGGAGCCCAACGGAGAGAACAGTTTGACAGAATAAGCAGAAGGGTTTGAGGTAAGGAAGAGGTCTAGAATGTTGGGCCGATCTCCAAGACGGTCGGGAATACGTGTAGGGTGCTGGACCAACTGCTCTAGGTCGTTGAGGATAGCAAAGTTGTAGGCTTGTTCACCAGGATGGTCAGTGAAAGAGGATGAAAGCCAAAGCTGGTGGTGAACATTGAAATCTCCTAGGATGGAGATTTCAGCGAAGTGGGTCAAGATGTGCTCCACTTTAGAATTCAAATTGTCAAAGAATTTTACATAGTTGGTAGAGTTAGGTGAGAGATAAACAGCACAGATGTATTTAGTAATAGAATGACAGTGAAGTCTTAACCAGATGGTGGAAAAATCAGAAGAGTCAAGGTCGTGGGCACGAGCAAGTGATGTCGTTGCACGTAGGCGCAACATCCAGCTTTGGATTGAAATTTAGGATAGAGATAGTAGGAGGAACAGAGTAGAGATTGCTGTCGGTAGCCTCAGAAACCTGTGTTTCAGTAAGGAAGAGAAGGTGAGGTTTAGAGGAGGAGATGATGTTCCACAGTATGAAAATTAGAGCGAAGACCGCGAATGTTGCAGAAATTGAAGAAAGAGGTTCGAGGAGTTATCAAGACACCTCTCGGGTCGGCAGCCAGAAGGAGTCCTCCTGGGGAATTTGTGGTCCCCCAGTCGAGGACTCTGAGGCTTGGTGTATGTGCGCCAATTTGAAATTTTAATTTTGGGAAAAGGTGTATATGTTGTGTGAATTCAGTGTGGTGTGGATAGAGAGAGGATCTGTCTTTATAGAGCATGCTGAACTACTCTCTGGTGTTGGTGAGACAATAGGGAAACGGTTAGTGAGGACATGGGAAGGGTCTTTGGAGGCTTCAGCTCCTTCTCACCTCCCATATATACCTCACCAGGAGTGGCTTGCGCCCTCGGTAGGTGTCTTCCTACCTATATATATATATATATATATATATATATATATATATATATATATATATATATATATATATATATATATATATATATATATATATATATATATATATATATATATATATATATATATATATATATATATATATATATATATATATATATATATATATATATATTCTTCTTCATACGACCTTAATCCCACTGTATTGCAGGGTCGGCCGCTCGAGTTATCTTTCGCCACCTGCTTCTATCCATCGTATCATCTTCTTGCACTCCTAGTATATTCATGTCCCACTTTATCACATCTCTCCATCTTATTCTTTGTCTTCCGATACTTCTTCTTCCCCTAACCACCGCCAGCATTGCCTTCTTCACTGGTTCATCATCATCTCTCCTTTTCACGTATCCAAAGTATCTCAGTCGTGCTTCTCTCGCCTTCTCCTTTATATTACATATTCCACACATTCTTCTTATATCTTCACTTTGTCTCCTCTCCAACAGTGAGATGCCAGCTATCCACCTCACTATCCTCATCTCTGTTCTCTCCAAAATGCCTTCTTCTTTCTTCCTTAAGGACCATGTTTCTTCACCATACAGAAGTACTGGTCTCAGCACACTTTTGTATATTTTTATTCTCAGTTTCAATGGTATTCTCTTATCTAAGGTCACCCCGCTCACTTTTCTCCATTTTTGCCATACATCTTTTACTCTTTGTCTCACTGCCTTCTCTGTCCCTCCTTCATCTGCAATTACTGATCCCAAATATTTAAATTCATTTGTCTGTTTCAATCTTCTGCCATCCTCCGATGTTACGCTTATTTCTTCATGCCCTTCCCTACTGCTTACCATTACCTCCGTCTTTTGTGTGTTTACTTTCATTCCCTTTCTCTCCAGGTTACCTTTCCATATCAAATATCTCTGCTGTAGGTCTTCCTCTGTATCCGCAATGACGGGTAGGTCGTCGGCGAATAACAACTTCCACAGGTCATCATTTTCCCTTATGTCCATTGTTATTGTGTCCATCACAGTAAGAAACAGAAAAGGACTCAAAGCTGATCCCTGATGGAGTTCTACTTCGACTAAGAGAGACTCTGTTTCTCCATACTTCGTCTGCACTGTTGTTTTAGCTCCCTCATACATCATCCTCACCAATCTTATCAGCTTTTCTGGCACTCCTCTCTCTCTCAAGCTCCAATACAATACTCCTTTAGGCACTCTATCATAAGCTTTCTCCAAGTCCACAAAACACCAATACACTTTTCTGTTTCCTTCTAGATATTTTTCCTGTATCTGCCTTACAATAAATGTTGCATCCACAGTGCTCGATCCAGTCATGAATCCGAATTGTTGATTGTGCATTTTGACCAACTCTCTCAGTCTACCTTCTATCACTCTTTCTAGTATTTTCAGGACATGCTCCAACAACATAATGCCTCTGTTGTTTTCACAACTCAATATATCTCCCTTCTGCTTGTACAACTTAACTATTTTACTTTCTTTCCAATCTTCAGGCATTTTCTCTATACTCCAGATATTTTCTAACAATGAGTATGTCCACTCCAGACCAAGTTCTTCTAATTCTATAATCAGTTATAGTGTTACACCTGCCTTGTTAGTCTTTCCCTTTCGTATGGCTTTGTCCACTTCCTCTATAATAATGTTTAATATTGGACCTTCAACTGGTAATGCTTCACTTAGTTCTTCATATTCATTTTCCGTGTTTAACAGGTTTGAGAAATACTCCTGCCATCTTCTTTTTATGTCATCGTCTTCTATAAGAATGTGTCCGTTTCCGTTCTTTATTATTCCTATTTTACCATCTTCCCTCGTTTCCTTTCTTGCCTTCGCTACTCTGTATATAATCTTCTCTCCTTCTGGTGTATCCAAATTTTCATACCAGTCTCTACGTATTTCTCTTTGCTATAGCTACTGCTCTTTTTGCCTTCCTCTTTGCTTGTCTGTAATCTTCTTTTGTGGTGTCATTCTCATTTTCCTTCATTTGTTTCAGTGCTTTATATATATATATATATATATATATATATATATATAAATATATATATATATATATATATATATATATATATATATATATATATATATATATATATATATATATACCGAACAGTACAGTCTAGAACGTTATAGTATATTCGATCATTCAAGAATGAACATGTAGTAAAAATCTGGGCGAGTTGGCAACACTTCCCGCCTGGCGCCTGGCTGTGCCCCGCGGGGCGCGGACGGATCCATTGCTCCCCGCCCCCCTGCTCGCTTCTCCCGGAGTCTTCCAGAGGCCCATAGACCCCGGAAGAAGCTTCCAGCATAACACTATCCCCCCTCTTAAGTGTGATCGTCCCGATCACACACTTAACTATATACAAACATAAGAAAATTAATCAAAAACCGTCGTCGTATCGCCGTGGACGCCTGCGTTGTCTCTGTCTTCTGATCTCTGCCTCCTGCGCGTCTGTCTCCTGATACCCCTAGTCGTCGTCCGCTTCTTGGGATGTCCCTGGAACATCTGCCGAAGCCGGGAGTTTATCTCCTTCGGCTGAAAGGTCCAGAAGACCTATGTCGTCGTCGACCTTCTCTCGGTCCTGGACGTTCCTTGCGTTTTCGGCGGCTGCTGGGTGTCTGTAGTTGTCCCAGGTGTAGTTTCCCGGACCGTGGTACCTCAATAGCCGGTTGACGTGGACAACTTTCGGCTTGGTCCTTTCCGTTCTCCGGATTCGGTAAGTCACGTCGGATAGGCATTCTAGAACAGTATAAGGGCCTTCCCAGGGGCTTTGTAACTTCGGAGACTGTCCTTTCTTCCTCTGTGGGTTGTAAAGCCAGACTTGGTATCCTTCCTTGAAGCCAACGTGGCTTGCCCTCATATTGTAACCGCGCTTCATGGCCTCCCCGGAGAACTTCAAGGCACCACGGACTTGATGGTGCACCTCTTCCAGCCGTTCCTCTAGCTGACGGGCAAACTGGAGGGGTCCCTTGGGAGGCCTTCCCCAGGAGGCCTTCCTGTCAGTAGGACCACCGGCAATCGCAGCTCACGTCCAAACATAAGCTTTGCCGGCGAATACCTAGTAGTCTCGTGGGCGGCAGACCTGTAGGCCATGAGGAGCGCAGGCAGCTTCTGATCCCATGAAGACTGGTCATTGTTGCACTGGTTGGCCAACTCATGGCCCAACGTCCAATTAAACCTTTCCACCATTTCATCTGACTGTTTGTGCAGATGGGTGGTCCGGGTCTTCTTGATACCCAGAGGCTTGCAGCACTCAGCAAGGACTGTTGACTCAAAATTCCTTCCCTGGTCGGGATGGAGCTCGTTAGGCACACCGAAACGACAGAAGAACTCCTCCACCAATACCTTAGCGATGGTAGTGGCTTCCTGGTCAGGGATGGCGTAGGCTTCCGGCCACTTAGTGAAGTAATCCATTGCGACGCAGATGTACCTATTTCCGTTCGTCGTCAGAGGCAAGGGTCCTGCTATATCCACGGCCACCCGTTCCATTGGGGCTCCAACCTGGTATAGCTGCAATGGGGAACGGTGACGCTTCTTGGGGCCCTTCTTTGCACAGCACACCTCACACGCGTGACACCGTTCTTCCACATCCTTCCTCATGCCAACCCAGTAGAACCTTTGGCGCAGGCGACTCAGTGTCTTCTTTACCCCAAGGTGTCCGCTGGTGATGCTGTCGTGCATTTCTTTTAAGACGCCTTCCCGGGACTTCATAGGTAGCACCGTGGACCAGTAGTGGTCAAGACCATCATAAGAAATCCAGCGTCGCTGCAACACCCCGTTGTCCATCCGAAGAGTGTCCCATTGAGTCGAGTAATTCTTGGTGGTAGGGCTTTCTCTCGACTGACTGAGCCACTCCATAATTGGTCGCAGATCTCGGTCCTCCCGCTGCAGTTTTCCCAAGTCTTCCCATGGCACCTCCGCTGTCTGTTCCACTGTAGTGCGGCGGCACATATTCTGGACGCTTTCCCTCTGGAAGCAATGTTGACACTCAGGTAGGCAGGGGCGCCGGCTCAAGCTGTCCGCGTTACCGTGTGTTAGCCCAGATCGGTGCACAATAGTGTAGTGATGCTGCTCTAGTTTACCTATCCAGCGAGCAAGCTGGCCCTCAGGGTTTTTCAATGACTTCAGCCACCGCAATGCAGCGTGATCCGTGCGGATGGTGAAAGTTGCACCGTACAGGTAAGCATGGAAAAAGTCAAGGCTCTTGACTACTGCCAGGAGTTCTTTCCGGGTCACGCAATAGTTTTTCTCGGCTGGGGTGAGCTTCTTGCTGAAGTAGGCCACAACCCGTTCCATGTCGGCACATGCTTGGGACAGCACTCCACCAATCCCCTCATCACTGGCATCACAATCCAGTATAAAAGGCTTAGAGGGGTCTGGGTAGGTGAGTACGGGCGAGCTGATGAAGTCCTCCTTGAGCTTCTCAAAGGCAACCTGAGTTTCCGCTGTCCACTCAGACTTGCGCCCCTTTTTCGTCAGGAGGTGCAGTGGTGAAGCAATCGTAGCGAAGCCTTTCACAAACCTGCGGTAGTATGAGCACAACCCGAGGAATCTCCGCAGGCTCCTTCACGTTGGTGGGTGTCGGCCAGTCCTTTACCGCAGCCACCTTCTCAGGATCAGTGCGTATTCCAGCCTCGCTCACGATGTGTCCCAAGTATTGGACCTCCCTTTGGAATAGGCAGAATTTCTTCGGGCTGAGCTTAAGGTGTGCAGCTCTAAACCGGACGAAAACCTCTGATAGCCTTTCCATCTCCTGCTCGAAGGTCTGGCCAAAGACAATCACGTCGTCGAGGTAGATGAGTGTCGTCTTCCAGTGAAGTCCCTCCAGCACCCTCTCCATCAGCCGCTCGAACGTGGCCGGCGCGTTGCACACGCCAAAGGGCATGACCTTAAACTGCCATAGGCCTTGACCGTAGGAGAAGACTGTTTTCTCTTTGTCCTGCTTCGCCATTTTGACTTGGTTGTACCCAGACTTCATATCTAGTATTGAAAACCACTTGGAGCCCACCAAAGCGTCGAGCGTATCGTCGATCCGTGGGAGTGGGTATGAATCCTTGATGGTGAGATCGTTGAGGGCTCGGTAGTCCACGCAGCACCTGAGGGAACCGTCCTTTTTCCTGACGAGCACTACAGCAGACGCCCACGGACTGCTGGACCGCTCGATTAACCCCTGTTGCCTGAGATCATCCATCACCTCATCCATCTCCTTGCGACGGGCTGGTGCCATCCTTCGAGGAGCTTGCTTCACTGAGTAGTGTCTACCTGTGTCGATGTGGTGCTCTACCAGGTCCGTACACCCCAAGTACAGGTCTCCTGTGGAAAACACATCTGCATTCCTCATGAGAAGCTCCCTGAACTGTTCCACTTGGGGCTCCTTTAGGCACTGGGAGCTCCTGGCAAACAGGTTGCGCAGGTAGTCTTGCAGGTCCTCCTGGGGCTTCGTCAGAGTTCTCCTGCAGACACAGGTTATCGGTTCCTGGTCGATCTCTTGACACAACCCCACCATGGTCCCTTGTTTTCTTTTCTTTAGGCTGAAGGAGACATTGGCCACGACGACAAGCACTTCCCCTGCAGCAGGGTCTACCAAAGTACTGCCTACAATCACCCCGTTTTCTGCTGGGCATCGACGTCTACTCTCTACCACACCCAGGCTGGCTGGGGGGGCACCCGTAATTTGACAGGGTAACAGCATCTCTGACCTCGGAGGAATAATGGTGGTGTGCTTGACCGTCACTGCAGCTGGCAGGCCCTCCTTGTTCACAGTCGTCAGTGGCACCCTTCTTCCTCCTACAATTAGTTGCTTACCGCGGAAGTCCTGCTCGCACCTGTGGGAGACAAGATAATCCATACCTTGGATGCAGGGGTCGTCCATATCAGCTACGTAGACAGAGAGGAACTCTTCCTTTCCCCCTAGCTCAAACTTCACGTCCACTGGGCCTCTAAGCTCTGCGTAGTATCCAGTGACTCCGCACAGTCGATGCGACGTCTTAGGAAGCCGACGATGACTAACCACGTCAGGCCGCACCAGTGTCCGTTCCGAGCCTGTGTCGACGACCACAGGCCACAACACTCCGTCAACCTTGCCCTCTACTTAGCAGCTCACCATAGTGGTTTTT
Organism: Eriocheir sinensis; assembly: GCF_024679095.1. NCBI lineage: Eukaryota > Metazoa > Arthropoda > Malacostraca > Decapoda > Varunidae > Eriocheir > Eriocheir sinensis. The sequence continues at coordinate 4,323,747 of NC_066512.1, forward strand.
CCTGCACATTGATATCTTCGGGGCATGTACAGGACAGACTGGTCGTTGCCCCCGTGAACCAGTCCTCCTTAGTTTCCCTCGCCCGAGTGGTGGTCCCTCGTTGGAGGCACATTTTTCCGACACTCATTCTTCCAGTGCCCCTTTTCTCCACAGGTCCAGCACTTGGGTCCTTCCCTGGGCTTCTTCTTAGCGCCACCTTCATATTCCTTCTTCCTCTTACAGCATTCGTTCTCCTTGTGCCCAACCTTCTCGCAGTACCAGCACGTTCCTTGGAACCTGTCTGTTTCGCTGACAACGCCCTTTCGTTCCCGAAAGCCAGAAGTCGAGTCGTCCCTGAAGCTTGACAAGTTAGACCTAACAAGGGACTCAAACTCCATGGCACGTGCCAGAGCTTCCTGCATTGATGTTGGCTTAGCTAGCTTCACTTGTATCTTCAGCTGAGGGCTGTCCAGGGCATCGATGAATTGGTCACGCAGCAAAACCGTCAGCAGGTTAGGGGTGGCACCTGTGTATGCCTTGTGCGCCATGCTTTCAAGGTCCTGAGCGAGTTCCTGAAGAGACTCGCCGCGCCTCCTGTTGCGGGTTCTGAACCTAACCCTGAAGAGCTCGTTCTGGTGCTTGGTCCCATATCGTTGCTCCAGCCCCTGTGCCAGCCCGCTGTAGCTGCCCATTGTCGCATTGTCGAGCTGAACAAGGACCTCCAGCGCCGCCCCTTTCAGGCTAGTGGCCAGCTGAACCGAACACTTTTGGTCATCCCATCCATTCCGAGCTGCCAACAGCTCAAACTGAGTGCGGTAAGCCTCCCAGGAGACCTTACCATCAAACTCCTGAGGCTTCTTTCTAACAGGCGACCCCAGCAGACTCATGGGGCTGGCGGAACTTCTTGCGGGGGTAAACCCAGGCGAAACAGGGCTCAAACTACCCCGGACTTGCGTAGGAGAAATATCTTGGGTACAAGTACCCCCTGCAGGCACTGGCTGTCCGTTTCCAGCCAAGCAGTCTTCAAGGGCCTTCACTCTGTCACTTACGTGACAAACTGCCTGTGCTGTACAGTTCACCTTTCCCTGCACTTCTAATATTTCTTTGTGTGTCGTCTTCCGTACCACTTCCATCTCTTGTTGAAGATTTGTGTGTTATTTCTCCACTTCTATCAGACGTTGTCCTAACTTCGTGGTCATATCAGTCATTTCTCCTCGCATTGACTCATTTCCATCTTATAATGCTTGTAGCTGTTGCTGTAATTCCGTGAAGCGATCTTCTAGCTGTTCTTTGAGTTCTGGGAGTGTTCCTTCTTGTTGTTGCTGTGCTCTTTCTTGTTGTTCTTTGAGTTCTTGGAATGTTCCTTCTTGTTGTTGCTGTGCTCTTTCTTGTTGTTCTTTGAGTTCTTGGTGTGCTCTTTCTTGTTGTTCTTTGAGTTCTTGGTGTGCTCTTTCTTGTTTCTCCCCCTGTAGTCTCAAGGCTTTCAAGAATTTAGTCAACACGTCGTCCCTCTGGGCAGCTTGGGAACGGGTCTCCATGGCGAAAAAAACAAATGCCTAGAATCCTGACGCCAAATGTTATGCCGGACGTGTTACTTGGGTTCCGTGTCGCCGTCAGGAGACTCCGTGGGAGGGAGATATGTAAAACACCTTGCACCGCTTCTGTAGTTTAATATTCCTCCTTAGTACAATTCACTCTGACTCTTTACTGACTACTAGCTGACTATGACTTACTATGACTGGGACTGACTACTATCTCCCTCTTCTCCTATATATATACCGAACAGTACAGTCTAGAACGTTACAGTATATTCGATTAGAAGAATGAACATGTATTAAAAATCTGGACGAGTTGGCAAAACTTCCCGCCTGGCGCCTGGCTGTACCCCGCGGGGCGCGGGCGGAGCCATTGCTCCTCGTCCCCCTGCTCGCTCCTCCCGGAGTCTTCCAGAGTCCCATAGACCCCGGGAGAAGCTTTCACCACAACAGATTGATTGTGTTATTAAGCAATTAATATTTTTTTTGTTTGGGTAATATTTGGTTGTTATTTGTGTTATTCAGCAAGTAAATTTCATGTTTTGGCTACTTTTTCCCTTGTCCACATGAAGGAGGAAATTCGGATAGTTGAATTGGTTGAAGGGGGAAACCGTAGACAAAAGGTTGGGAACCACTGATTTAGAGGGTCACTACAGTACCACCCCCTAGTGACAAGGTAGGAAAAAATACACTTCTTTTCTTGTGGCACTGGACACTGGCTTTGTGAGGTACAGGACTGGGGGACAGTGACACATGAGCACAGGAGGTACACTACCTTGACCTGGTCGATGAAGATGCCTTCGGACTTTCCGTGACGGTCGATGGTGATGTTCTTGCGTGTCCTCTTGGTGACGGTGAATGCGCCTATCACCATTCGGCTGCTGAAGATACTTCTTTGCGCCGTCCACTCGCACGAACACGTATGTGCAGGTATCGAAGTCCGGTCTCACGAACGTCCCTGGCAGGTGATGCACGCGGCGGCACTAGCTGAAGCCTCTGCATCACGTCCCTGAGGTTCCTGGCGTAGTCCTTTATGTCACGGGGGGGAGGGGGACAGGAGTGGGCGATATAATATCTCCTGGTAGACGGAGAGTGGTGCCGTACAGGAGCTCTGCAGAGGAGTAGTCATTGTCTAATTTGAGTTTCGTTCGTATGCCGAAAATTACTAGAGGTAGAGTTGTAGTCCATTCGCTACCGTCCCGTGTCAGTGCTGGTAGCTGGCAGTTCTGATGCGATTGTTCCCCAGTTTGGACATGATCTTGTTCTACAGCAGTGATTCCCAACCTTTTTGGGGGGCCCGTCCCCGGTTTTCCAGTCACTTTTTCACATGTGGACCCTTACACTGCGGGCCACGCATGACCATCCAAAGGGCCAAATTTGTCACGTAGGCCGTGAGTTTGATATCCCTGGCACCGTTAGCTACTGTAGAGCTATTCTAACATTTAAGCATTCAGTTTTAAAGATTGTGTACAGTAGTATGAAATATATATATATTGGCTTTCCCTATTTTTTTTTTTTTTTTACAGCAGAGGAGTCAGTTCAAGGGCATAAAAAAGGAAACAAATGTGGAAAAAAAAGCCCGCTACTCACTGTTCCTAAAAAGAGATAAAGGAGTGGCCGAAAGATAGGTCAATTTCGGGAGGAGAGGTGTCCTGATACCCTCCTCTTGAAAGAGTTCAAGTCCTAGGCAGGAGGAAATACAGATGAAGGAAGATTGTTCCAGAGTTTACCAGCGTGAGGGATGAAAGATTGAAAATGCTGGTTAACTCTTGCGTAAGGGATTTGGACAGTTGTTCAAGACCTAAAATTTAACTATTACCTGACACCTCTTTGAGGCTGGGAACATCAGGATAAGAACATAAGAACATAAGAACGTGGGAGTGTGCAAGAGGCCGGTAGGCCTACACAATGCAGCTCCTTTGACCCTAAGCTCCCGTGAATCTAATCCCACCTAATATCGCTATCCATGAATGTATCTAATCTATTTTTGAATGTGACAATTGTATTGGCACTCACCACATGACTACTAAGCCTATTCCACTCATCCACAACCCTGTTGGTAAACCAATTTTTGCCTATGTCCCTGTTGAATCTGAATTTATCCAGTTTAAACCCACTACTTCGTGTCCTACCCGGTTATCTTACCAACAAAACCTTATGAATATCTCCCTTATTAAAGCCCTTCATCCATTTATAAACCTCGATCATGTCTCCACTCACCCTTCGCCTTTCTAGAGAATATAAGTTTAACTGTTTGAGTCTTTCCTCGTATGGCAAGTTTCTCAACCCCTGAATCATCTTAGTCATCCTCCTCTGCACCGATTCGAGCATTTTGATATCCATTCTATAGTAAGGTGACCAGAACTGAACCGCATAGTCAAGATGAGGTCTAACTAATGCTAAATATAGTTTGAGGAAGACTTCGGCGCTTCTGTTGCTTACGCTCCTTGAAATAAATCCCAGTACCCTATTTGCTCGATTTCTAGCTTGAATGCATTGTGCCCTTGGACGGAGATCAGAGCTCACTAAGACCCATAAATCTCTCTCGCACCCAGACCTGCTTATGAGAGTGTAATTTAAGCAATAGTTGTGAGAGGGGTTGTTCCTACCTACACTCAGAATACTGCACTTCCCTACATTGAACTCCATCTGCCATTTATCCGCCCAGTCATACAATCTGTTTAGTTCATCCTGGAGAATACTAGCGTCCTGATGCGATCAATTACTCTACCGATCTTGGTATCATCTGCAAAGTTACTGACATCACTACCAATTCTTGTATCTAAATCATTGATATAAATAATAAACAAGAGTGGACCTAATACCGAACCTTGTGGGACCCCACTCGTAACACATCCCCAGTCAGAACTTTTACCATTGATTTGCACTCTTTGCTTCCTATTGCTAAGCCACGCCTTGATCCAGTTCAAAACTTTACCCTCTACACCGTGAGCATGTAATTTAAGCAACAGTCTTTGTTGAGGTACTTTGTCAAACGCTTTACTAAAATCAAGATTGATTACATCATAATTTTCATCTCTGTCTACCGCCTCAAATACTTTATTGTAGAAGGACAAGAGATTAGTGAGGCATGACCTACCTTTCGTGAACCCATGCTGCGAGTCATGAATTAAGCTGTGTTTCTCTAGATGCTCCCGAATGTTCCTGGCTATTATGGACTCCAGCATCTTGCCTATAACCGATGTTAAGCTAATTGGGCGATAGTTTAAAGCAGCCGACCTGTCCCCCTTTTTGAAAATCGGCGTCACATTAGCTACTTTCCATAGGCTAGGCTCATAGCCAGTATTTACCGACATCTTAAAGATATCGGTTAGTGGGTCACTGATTACATCACCTAATTCCTTTAATACCCTCGGAAATATCCAATCAGGACCTGGTCACTTATTCTTCTTAAGCTTATCTATCTCATCCTGAACTACTTGCCTGGTAATGATTATATCCCTCAATTTATCGCCATCCCCGCCCTCGTACACCTGCACCCTTTCCGGAATAGTCGTTCGATCCTCCTGTGTGAATACTGAAAGGAAGTAGTCGTTCAACAATGTGCTCATATTTTCGTAATTTTCTACTAGCTCCCCTGTGTTTGTTTTCAGCGGTCCAATTTTCTCCCGTGTTTTTGTTCTATACATCTGAAAGCAGCCCGTAGGGTTACTTTTCGCCTCATTTGCTACTTTGATCTCATAGTTCCTTTTTGCTATCCTGGTGTTTTTCTTAACTAATCTAGATAGTTCAACGTACCGGCCCCTGAGATGTGTCTCACCATTCTTTATTTTCTGATAAATTCTCTTCTTTAACCCTATCTCGTGTTTTAGTCCACGAGTCATCCACTTAGGGTCATTGTTTTCTTTTATAAGTGCTCTCTGTGGTATATGCTGTCCTTGCCCCTCTACTATTACTCTGACTAAATTATTGTAAGACATTTCTACCTGGTTCTCCTGGCTCTCCAGTCCGCAGTTCTAGCCCTCATGTATCCCTAAATTATCCCAGTTTACCCCTTCAAGATGTCTTCGAAGCCCCTCGTAATTTGCTCTTCTAAAATCTGGCACTAACACTGCGTTTGGTTCGCGGGTCACCGCCCAGTCTAAGATAAAACGAACCGTTCTCTGGTCACTATTTCCTAGCTCTAAACCCACCTCCAGCTCATGTAGCAAGTTCCCATTATTAGTTAGGACTAAGTCTAATATGTTATCCCCTCTGGTAGGCTCAGTAACTACCTGCATAAGGAAATTATCTTGTATAACTTCAAGAAAATCCTCGGCTTCCAGGTCACCCACTAGGTCTTCCCAGTCTATATTCCTATAATTAAAGTCCCCCATTACGCAGACATTTCTACTCCTACTCGCCCTGCCAATCTCCTGTAGTAATATACGCGTGTCCTGCCTGTTAAGGGTGGGTGGCCTGTACATAACTCCTTGAGTTCCAACACGAAGGCTTCAGCACGCCGGACTCAGCAATGAACCTTTGCACGACTTCTTCCTCTCCTGGGCGTCCCGTCCTCTGAGTGGCAATGACGAGGCAGCACAGCTGCGTCCTTGAAGTGGTGCAGACGTGGTAGACGAGGGAGGCGCAGGAGGAGAAGGGGCGTCAGGTTCACGGCAGTAACGGGAGTCCAATGTGTGGAGAGGAGAGAGGTGAGGCACCCAGAACCAGCCCACGGTTCTGAGGAAACCCGAGTGAGAGCAGAGCTGGAGCCGGAGCAGAATCAAGCGTTCAGATCGAGGCCCGGCTTCTGTCTAAAGAGGAAGGCGCTGGCCGCCCACCAAGTCGCCTCCCACAGCGGGTTGAGAAGCCCCGGTGGTTCGTACCAATGAGGCGACGAGCGGCTTCATGCGAACGGACAGCGGGATTGTAGCAGGTCGTTGCGGCGCCTCGGTAGTTGTTCGCGGCGTCGAACGGCAAGATGCGGGCAGGCAGCAGGAGTGCCCCTGTCGTTCGCCTGCTAAGTTAGTAGTTGCCCTCACACAGGCCCCCATGCAATGATCTACTCCAGGTAGACTCAACAAAGAACTACCAAATGGAAAAGAAAAAGAACATGAGCCAAAAACTAAAACAAGGGGGAAACTGGAGAGGAGATATAGGAGTGACTTATGCAGGAAGTCTACTCAATAAATCTGGCCCCACATTATCTTTCTCTGCCATATGGACGACCCCGTACCTGTAGGCAGGTAGACCCAAGGCCCATCTCAACACCCGGACGATGTCCTGCTGAATCGCTGACGTACAGCGAGGCGGGGTGGATAATGCGCCTCGATAGTCCATAAGTGGTTCATACATGGGAAGTTCAGTGGAGCTGGCGTCAGGTGATGGCTCCTCCATAACGGGCACGGGGCTGACAAGAGGTCCTTCCGTAGCTGGTGGAGGCAGGGATCCAACGAGGTCGATGGTGACTCGGGAAAGTGGTTCTGGAACGAAGGGTTGGAGGGAGACAGGACCTACACGACCTCTCCCCGACATCCGTTGCCACTTATCACAGGAGCGACAGTAAGCACGGATGTCTGTTCCTATACCTGGCCAGAAGAAATGTTGAAAGATCTTCATCTCCATCTTACGGCGAGATAAATGTCCGGCCAAGGGACTCCCATGGGCCACGGAGAGGATGATCTGACGGAAAACACTTGGCACAACTAGTCAATGATGGCCTACTTTGTTGAAAAGCTGGGATGTGAGGCACTTCTTGTAGAGAAGCCCGTAGAGGTACAGGTAATTGAAAGATGACCCATTCCTGGCTCTCTCGACTTGGCCAGAAGCTGCTTTCTGACGTATCGCTGCTAAGGAAGCACACGAGGCTTGAAGCTGGGAGAAGTCTTGAGGTGTTACTGAAGTTTTCCCTCTTCCTGACTTTTTCTTCTTCACGTTTTTTGGAACAATCAAAACATACGATCATTTTACTTGCTATAAAGAACATCTACATAAATTCCCACTTAAATCAGTTCAGATTTCAATTCGTGGGGAGGCGGTGGCTAAGTGGATAGCGTGACGGCGCCGCGTTCAAGACGACGCGGGTTCGCGCCCCGCCCGGTGATACCAATCTGTGATTTTTCAGCCGCCGCCGAGTGGCTTAAGACTATCCACATGCTGTCCAGAAAACCACCTATCAACCCGGACTCTAGATTCTAGGATTCAAGATGAGCTCCGGGAGGGAAGCATGAGCCAATGCAAGATGGCGCCACTATAAGCACTTGCCTGCGCCATAACGGGCTGGTCCATCCCATCAGGCTCCTCCAAGTAAGCCTACCGGCGCCACAGGCGTAGACGTAAAAAAAAAATGTATATCTGAAGATCAAAATGCATGTTTTGAAATACAGCCATCCAAAGACTTTCAAAGTGTTCAGTGTCTCAAATCTTTTCTCTTTCGTTCACGATTTCCTTGATTATAACATGTATTGCTCGTGAACGTATATGCATATTGCACCGTTAAAATCGTCAAAGTATTTCATCTACCACCACTTCAAGAAAGATACTCAGAAGTTACTGGGCGTCCCGTCCTCTGAGTAGACGAGGGAGGCGCAGGAGGAGAAGGGGCGTCAGGTTCACGGCAGTAACGGGAGTCCAAGGCGTGGAGAGGAGAGAGGTGAGACACCCAGAACCAGCCCACGGTTCTGAGGAAACCCGAGTGAGAGCAGAGCTGGAGCCGGAGCAGAATCAAGCGTTCAGATCGAGGCCCGGCTTCTGTCTAAAGAGGAAGGCGCTGGCCTCTTTCCATCTTCTAGAGCTCTTACCGGTATAATTATCACATTTACCTCACTGCTGGGGGTACTCAGAATATATACTTCCTAATTTTATATATATATATATATATATATATATATATATATATATATATATATATATATATATATATATCTATCTATATATATATATATATATATATATATTTTTTTTTTTCTAATAGAGGTCCCTACCCTTCTCTCCATACAAATACCTCGCCCATTAGTAGCAGTCCCTGAGTTGTCAGCATACTACTGAATGTGAGCTATTTTACCACACTGACTCGATGGGCAACATCGGCACCTCTGGCTGCGAACGTTCAAATGAAATCAAGCCTTATAATACAAGTGTATAAGGTCCGTCTGCCTGGCACTCCCCCTAAAAACGCCCTTAGACATGTAAACCCGTATGGAGTGTTGCCACTGCGGCTCTGCGACTTTTACGTATGCTGGCGAGGGTTATAGATAAATGTTGAATACTTTACCGTAATTTTTGTGGAAGACCATTTTGTCACCATAAGTCATCTGGGTCCCCTTACCTAGTTGTATTATACGGGAGAGGAACTACGCTCGCATTGTCTCAACTCTATATCTACTATAATCCAACATGGCCTAAAATTCTTGAATAGTCTTTGAGTGGACCACATCTTTCTCCAAACCATTCCAGGCTTCCACTACTCTTTGTGGAAAGTTATTCTTCATTATGTCTCTTTTGTATCCTTGCTCTTCCATCTTCCTTCCATGACCCCTTGATTCTCTTGTATCTCATGTTATTAGATCTGCTGTGTCCACTTTCTTTCCATTCCACTCAGCATCTTATACGCCGCAATCAGATCTGCTCTCTCCCTCCTCTGTTCCAGTGTCAGTAGGTTCAACAGCTTCAATCTCTCTTCGTATGTTGTCTCTTAGTGCTTTGTTGCTGTCCTCTGAATCGTCTCTAATTTCTTTATATATATATATATATATATATATATATATATATATATATATATATATATATATATATATATATATATATATATATATATATATATATATATATATATATATATATATATATATATATATATATATATATATATATATATATATATATATATATATATATATATATATTTTTTTTTTTTTTTTTTTTACAGCTGAGGAGACAGTTCAAGGGCGTAAAGAAAATATTAAAAAAAGCCCGCTACTTACTACTCCTGAACAGAGAGAGGTCAAAGGAGTGGTCAAAAAGAGAGGTCAATTTCAGGAGGAGAGGTGTCCTGATACCCTCCTCTTGAAAGAGTTCAAGTCGTAGGCATGAGGAAATACAGATGAAGAAAGATTGTTCCAGAGTTTACCAGCGTGAGGGATGAAAGAGTGAAGATGCTGGTTAACTCTTGCATAAGGGGTTTGGACAATATAGGGATGAGCATGAGTAGTAAGTCGTGTGCAGCGGGGCCGCGGAAGGGGTGAGGCATGCAGTTAGCAAGTTCAGAAGAGCAGTCAGCATGAAAATATTGATAGAAGATAGAAAGACAGGCAACATGGTGGCGGAATTTAAGAGGTAGAAGACTGTCAGCATGAGGAGGAGAGCTGATGAGACGAAGAGCCTTTGAGAGCTGTGTGGGTGGAGCACCCCACACTTGAGATGCATACTTCATACGAGGGCGGACAAGGCCCCTGTAAATGGATAGCAACTGTGCGGGGAAGAAGAACTGGCGGAGACGGTACAAAACGCCCAGCCTCGAGGAAGCTGATTTAGTAAGAGATGATATATGAAGTTTCTAGTTGAGATTTTTAATTAAGGATAGACAGAGGATGTTTAGTGTTGAAGAAGGTGATAGCTGAGTGTTGTCAAAGGATAGGGGATAGTTGTTTGGAAGATTGTGTCGAGTGGATAGGTGGATAAACTGTGTTTTTGAGGCGTTGAAGGACACCACGTTCCTCTTGCCCCAATTGGAAATAATAGTAAGGTCTGAGGCTAAGCGTTCTGTTGCCTCCAGCCTTGAATCGTTAAGTTCCTGTAGGGTGGGTCTTCTATTAAAATAAGTTGAGTAATGCACAGTGGAGTCATCGGCGTAAGAATGGATAGAACAGTTCGTTTTGGAAAGAAGATCATCAATGAACAACAAAAAGAGAGTGGGAGATAGGACAGAACCCTATGGAACACCACTGTTAATAGGTTTAGGGGAAGAACACTGACCGTCTACCAAAGCAGAAATAGAACGGTCAGAAAGGAAACTGGAGATAAAGGTACAGAGAGAAGGATAGAAACCGTTGGAGGGTAGTTTGGAAAGCAAAGATTTGTGCCAGACCCTATCAAAAGCTTTTGATATGTCCAGCGCAATAGCCAAGGTTTCACCGAAACGGCTAAGAGAGGATGACCAAGAGTCAGTTAGGAAGGCAAGGAGATCACCAGTAGAAAGCCCCTTACGGAATCCATACTGGCGACCAGAAGGTCAGAAGTGGAAAGGTACTTTTGAATCTTCCGGTTAAGGATTGATTCAAAAGCTTTAGATAGACAAGAAAGTAAAGCTATAGGACGGTAGTTTAATGGATTGGAACGGTCACCCTTCTTAGGCACAGGCTGTATACTTCCAGCAAGAAGGAAAGGCAGATGTTGACAGGCAGAGGCGAAAGAGTTTGACCAGGCAGGGTGACAGCACGGAGGCACAGTTTTTAAGGACGATAGGATGCACTCCATCAGGTCCATATGCCTTCTGAGGATTGAGGCCAGAGAGGGCATAGAAAACATCATTAAGACTTTGTACTCGGCGACCATACTATTGCTACGTAGTCCAACCTTTAAAGTATCATGGTTACAATAAGTTTTTCATCATTACTTCATCCAAATATTGAAAAGCAATTTTTATGTTTTTCACCAGGTTGTATGTGTCACCTATAATTTTATTTGTGTTTCTCTGGCGACAAATTTTCCGATACACTTACTCCCAGGTCTTTTTACATTAATGTTTATTAATGCTTTTATTTCCCAATGAATAATTAAATAGAATTATCTTTTTCCTTTTTTTTCCGAATTCAATCACTTTGCACTTTCTGATATTAAATTAAATTTCCAATCTACGACTGCACTTCCATATCCTGTTCAGGTCATGTTGCGGTGCTTGATAATACACTTCCAATCTTCCTCAGCAACTTAGCATCATCAGCAAACAAACTCACATAGCAGTTCACTCACTCCGCCATGTAGTTGATATAGATTGTAAACATGACCGGAGCCAGCACCGATCCCTGTGGGACTCCACTGATCATTTTCATGATTACCTCACATTCCTGATCACCGTCCTTATTTCCGCATTTTCCAAAAAGTCCCTCATTCACCTCAAACGTTATATCAGTCCTTCGATGTGCTCCATCTTCCACAGCAGTATCTTGTGTGGCACCTTGCCGATTGCCTTCTATATATCTACATACATTCCATCGGCATAACCATCCCTCTCCTGTACGTGTCTATCACCCGTGAGTAAATGCACTTCATATTCGTTGCACGAGGTCTTTCTCTTCGAAATACATACTGCTGATCCGTTAATCTGTTCTTTGCCCCCTGGTAGTTCATCTATTTATCTTTGATCAGCCTTTCAGAGATTTTCGCTACAACACTTGTCAAAGAAACTAGCCTTTAGTTCCCAGGGTCTTCGCGGCACTCCTTTGTGAATTGGCATAATGTCTGCTCCCTTCCAGTCTGCTCGGATCTTGCTTTATGCTAGTAAGCTGATTGTGACGCGTTGTATCTTATCAGCTGATTGTTTACTGCACTCCCTCAGGACCAAGCCTGAAAACCATCCGTTCTCAATGCATTCTTCACGTCCAGAACTTCCATTATTCCTTCCACCTCTTGTATTGAAACGTATTCTTTCTAGGTATTTCAAATTTTCTTCTCTTCCTTCATGTCCATCAAAATCACTCTCCCTTGAAAACACTGTCTGAAAACATCCGTTTATAACTTCCACTATGGATGCCGTATCCTCATGCTCCTCACGATACACCTTTAGTTTACTTATTCCTTCTCTGTTTTTCAGATTGCTGTTAACTAATCTGTAAAATAACTTCGGCTGTATTTTACAATTTTATATTACGTTCCTCTCGTAGTTCCTCTGTTTCCCTCTTCGTATTCTAATGTATTCATTTCTCGTTTGTTTGTACTTCACCCATAGGTCATGTATTTTCCTTCTTCTCCACCTGCTCCAAGCTACATATCTTTCTCTCCTTGCTATTTTACATATTTTATTGAACCTTATTTTATTTCTAACTTCCCTCTTCCCCATTTGTGGTACGTAGCGCCTTACTCCCTCATTGTACATGCCATGTAAAGTTATTTTCCATTGCTTTAGCTCCGTAGAACTTACTCCAGTACGCTTCTTCAAAGTGCTTTCGCAGCTGTTCAAAATTCGCCTTGCTGTAATTGAATCCCCTAATTTTGTGGTCTTCTCTCCTCATTTATTTTCTATTATTCATCGTAAACTTAATAATCACATGATAACTTCTTCCTAGAGGGATTTTGTACGAAACTTTCTCTAACATTTCTGGCTCCTTGGTGAACACTAGGTCCGGCCTTGAAATTCTGTGTTTTCCTTAATTCATTGTGTCAGTGTTGTCCATTGCCATCCTCAACAGCATATTTCCCCATAACCCCTCACCTCTCCCTGATGTCCACTCCTACCAACAAACCGATTTGCCGTCAAAGTCCCCCATCGTGGTTAGGTTGTTACTCACCCCTATCATTTCCTCCAGACACTCACTTGTGTCTTTCATCATTCTCTTTTTTTTTTTTACCCCAAGAACTTGTTTTTGGTGGACCATACACCACATCAAAAGTCTATTTATTTTACCGTTCCGTTGTACTCCAACTTTCATCTTTTCGGCACATCCCTTACCAGGTTTACGTTATTACCTCCCAGGTCTTTCTTAACCAACATCATCAGCCCCCCCTTCCTTCTTTTCCCTTTTGTCGTTTCTCAACACGTTGTATTTTCCTTCGCCAATTACTAGGGACATGATAGCATCGCCCAACTTTGTATCGACTATTCCCATGATGTCCAGTTCGTTCTCCCTCAGGTAATCATCCATATTTACCAGTGCCGATATTAGCCCACTCACGTTGATGTATGCCACCTTTAGTTAACTCCATCCCTCTCTGCTGCCCGTCTGTACCATTTCCTCTGACAGACGAGACCGGATCTGTAACTCATTACAATAAACAGATGGCCAAAATCCTCAACAGCAACTTCGCATTCGTATTCATAGTCGAGGACATCGAAACCATTCCCGAGGACGCTGACCCGCCGAGGGGGATCACGCCCCTGGAAATTGACTCTATATGAGACCAAAACGTGAAAAAAGTACTTGGACAAACTCGACACGAACAAGTCAACCGGACCCGACAGTTTGTCCCCGCTTAAACAACAAATACCTTAGCCACTCACTAACATATTTAACCGGTCAGTACAAGTGAACAAGGTCCCAGAAGACTGGAAGATGGCGACCGTAACACCGATTTTCAAAAAAGGAGACAAAAGCGTTGCTTTAAACTACAGGCCCATAAGTTTGACATCAGTGGCAGGAAAAATACTCGAAAAGATTATTAGAGACAAACTTGTCAAATTCCTAGAAGACAATATTATAATCTCCGACACCCAGCATGGCTTCAGAAACAAGCGCTCCTGCCTATCGAATTTATTAGACTTCTTCCAAGGTATATATAAGAAATGGGATGACCACATCCCCAGTGATGGTATATACCTGGACTTTCAGAAAGCCTTCAACAAGGTACCGCACGAGGGACTTCACCGGTAGAAAACAACGAGTACTAATCAACGGACAGCCTTCCGATTGACTTCCAGTCACTAGTGGAGTGCCCCAAGGGTCAGTGCTGGGACTCACTCTCTTTATCATATATGTCAACGACCTAGGATCAGGATTGAAATCCACAATATTGAAATCATGCGAAATCATTCAGCAAGACCTCAATCATATTATCGAATGGTCGGACAAATGGTAAATGTCCTTTAATGTTGACAACTGTAAAGTCATGCACATTGGGTACCGAAATAGTAACCACACATACATCGTGAATGGGAAACCTCTGCATGCGATGCAGGAGGAAAAGGATCTTGGGGTCACTATCAGCATTTACCTGACACACGCGAATCACTGCAAAAAAGCATATAACAAAGCCAACACTATGCTCGGGTTCATAGCGAGGACCTTCGAGTGTAAAACGCCAGACGTGATGCTATCCTTGTATAATTCCATGGTAAGACCACACCTCGAGTATGCAATTTAGTTCTTGTCTCTTAATTACAGAAAGGACATTGACTTATTGGAAAAGGATTCAACGACGCGCCACGAAGATGATTACAGCCTTAAGGGCTCAGCCGTACAAGGAACGACTCAAGCGCCTCAATCTCTTTACAATGGAGAAAAGACGCCTACGAGGGGATATGATTCAAGTCTTAAAGTACCTGAAAAAGTTCAATAACGTCGATTACTCCAAATTCTTTAAACTCCAAACCAAATCATGAACTAGAAATAACGGTTTACCCATTCAGTCGAGTCGATGTAACACAGACATTGGAAGGAGTTTCTTTTCAAACCCAGTCATCCCAGTCATCCGTCACTGGAACAATCTTCCCTCAGAAGTAGTAAATGCGAATACCATCAACTCCTTCAAATATCGAATCGACCGTCATTCCGTTGCGTCAGGAGTAAACTAAATATCGAGGTGCTTTCATCTGTTCCTCAAGCCCCAAGTGGCTGTCGAGCAGATTAAATCACCAAAGCTGGCAACCTCTTAATGAGCCAATAGGCTTTGTGTTGCCTGCATTTACATGTTTCCATGTTTCCATGTTAAGTCTATGACCCTCCACCAAAACCTCTTCCCCTCCGCCTCCGTCTTGCACTCATATTTTTTTGTTTGTCTTCTTCCCAAAATTCGTTGACTTTTGCCATTTCTTCTTCATCAAAGTTTTTTCTAATTAATATATCTTTGTATTCCTGCTTTCTTGAAAGTTTCCAAGTTACCCCAAGCACTTCCTCTGCAGCCACTTGCGATCTGAACCTTATCTTGAGAGGTCGTTGTCCTTCTACATATATATCAATCCCCATCACTTCCTCTACTTCGTCCTCCAAACTACGACCCTCATGCTGAACCTCCCTCACCAGGTCGACAACTATCTGCTTCTCGCTTCTTTCTCTCCCATGCCTTTTTGGCAGGACCTCTTTCAGCTCAAAGACAACTACACTCTACGTACTTCTTTTCAACGGCGTCTCTCGCTAGCCCATCTTTCTGCTTATATCACCTGAACCACAGACCTTGGCTTCTTCCTTTATAATTATGTCGTTCTACAATATCATTAAAACATAATTTTTCCTCCCCTAGCTCCTTCCTTCATTGATTTTGTTTTTCATTCAGTTCTTTAGCACTCCATATTTACACCTTTTCCTCGTAATTCTTTAACATCACCTCGTATTTATTGCACTTGTTCTCCAGTTCTTTGTTTTCTTCCTCCACCAATCTCTGCCATACTTCCACTTTTTCCGCCAGATGGGCGCACCATTTTCTCCAGCTTCAACATTTTTTTGAAGCCCATTCTACTGGGAATTGAACTTTCATCTTAAACCAAAGCAGGAATAATCCCTCGCCGGTCGCAGTAGACTCGCCCTCGGCCTAGCCACCGGCGTGAACTCAGTGGTCCTGGATGTAAACAAACCGCAGGACCCGGTCCTTCCTCCATATTCATATTATATAAGCGACGAATCTTCACTTATAAGACAGGGCAGCATTCAGGAAAAGGAAAAAAACGATTACGTATCTGTGACTTCTGTCTTGGTGACTTTCTTTCCCAGACTATAAACCCCTTTACGTAGCTAAATTAATATATAGATGAGTTGATATGTTGTAGTGCTTACAATATTGACTGTTGTTGCAGTGTTTGCGTGCTGCTTTGGCATATCATGTGAATTGCTTATGTGTATGTGTTTAAAATGTTGTGAATAGTTTTGATGGAATAATATAATGGTGTATTTGTAGTATGTGGAAATGGAATAGTTTGTGCAGTGAGTGAGAAGTAGAGCGAATGTGTGTTGTTTTAAGATATAATGGGGTGATGTGTAAGGAAAGATAATGGGATGATTTTACCTACACGGGTGGTCAAAACAGGAATAGGGGACTGATTATTGACAACTTGGAGGACCAAGACATAGTAAAGAACTGACAGATATAGATACATGTTTATAACGTTACCTAAACGATACCTTCTTGCAGGTTAACAAACAGGTTTCACTCAGTAGCACTTTATTTCAATGATACATCTAGCTGACTTTCCACTAAGTGATGGGCTTACCTGAACTTCCTGACTTGATATTCCATACTTCCGGTGGGGTGGGCAGCATCACATGTCTGTCCCAGGTAGAGACACAGTTGGTTTCTTATTCACTGAGCCACATGATCCACTTCTCCTGTGGTTCCTGTGATTGGTTACAGTCTCTAGAGTACATACATATATATTAAGTGCTCCCATTGGGTGAAGAAATGTCAACAATACACCACTGTCGTCTGTCGGCGGGAGTGTGAAATAGTGCTAAGAGATGCAACTCTAAACATGGCGGACTCAAGAACCATTAGGGAATCGCATAAAAAAATGTATCACCGCCATATTGGATTCACACACACTAAAGAAAAAATCGTATATGTTTAGCGCTAGTGAGTCCGAACCCTGGCCACCTGCTGTCATTTAGCGTGTCCGATTTCGTGAATAAGACATGATAGCCTACAATTGCGATACGTACTTAAAATCAATAATATGTATGTAAGCAGGAGTGACAATACCTTTAAATGTTATCAATTTTTGAGTTTCAAATTAGTATTACAGACGCAGTCCGCTGTTTTGTTAATTTATATGATTTATACGAATATAATTATCAAACAGCTTAGGAATTGCCATCCGTCGAGAAAAAAAGTAGGCTTTAAAATCGCAGGATAATAAGAAGTAGAGTAATACTAACATATAATAATAATAGCAAAATAATAATAATATTAATCATGATATGAATAATATGAATAATAATATGTATAATTATGGTAATAATAATAATAATAATAATAATAATAATAATAATAATAATAATAATAATAATAATAATAATAATGACAATGGACAAAAAGGAGGTGAATCATCAGCTAAGCTCCATTGCTCCTATTTCAGGCTTAGACAGATATAATTGGCCACTAATAATCATGTATTTAGCTTAGAGTTCTGGGGAACGTAGGGAGAGATGTGTTGAGGTATAAGTAGCATAATAACTCTCGGGGTCCGCTATGCTTTAAGGATCATTGTTGTAGTTAAAGGACTGGATTGGGCATTTTCAGTTTCCACACGGCCTTTTCTTTGAAGCATGCTACTCTCTGTATGAGAATAACTAAGTTGGAGGCGTAGGTCTGAAGGTGTGGTCTCGTTGATGTCTCGTATTAGAAGAAGGAGCCTGGGGATTTTAAATTCACCAGGTTAAGGTTTTCCGTTCCAATTTCAATTATGTGGAACACCAGCTCTCCTCCTCTTAACTTCACCTTCTCTTTCTCACCGAAACCCAGGTCACTGAGGATACAGACAGTAGCCTCTACTCTTTTCCTTCCAATTATCCCTATCCTAAGTTTCAATCAAAAGCTGGATGTTGCGTCTAGGTAAGCAATGACATCACTTGATCTCGTGCCCACGACCTTGACTCTTCGTAATGTTCTGCCATCTGGCTAAGACTTAATTGTCATTACATTACTAAATACGTCTGTGCTGCTTATCTCACTAAAATTTACCAAGAATTGAAATTCTTTGATTATATGAATTCTGAAGTGGATCACATCTCGACTTAATGTCCCTTCGCTGAAATTTTCGTCTTAGGAGATCTCAAAGTTCACCACCAGCTTTGGCTTTCAGCCTTTTTCACTGAACAGCCTGGTGAAAAAAACTACATCTTTGGTCTCCTCAGTGACCTTAAAGAGTTGGTCAGCACACTCCATGTATATCCGACCGCCTTGGAGATACGCCGAAAATTTTGGACCTCTTCCTAACCTCTAATCCTTCAGCTTTTTATAATGAATTGTTAACGCCGTTGGGCTCCTCCGAGCACAACGTTATTTCCGCATTTTGTCCTATCGCTCCTGTACAGCCTCTTTACCCACCAAAGAGGCGGTGCTTCTGGTATTTCGCTTCAGCTCGGTGGGATGATGACTGGTTTCAGGACAGAGACCCCTCAGTGTGTGCCCAGCGCATCACTGAGGTAATTGTCTCTGGAATGGAGTCACACATTCCATGTATTTTGTCTACTCCTCATGTTCAAAAGCCTTAGTTCACTCACGCTAGTTCTCGTGCTATTATTAAAGATAAAGAGGCTGCTCACGAAAGTTAACAGAACCTTCACACCCCTGTTGATCACGAGCTTAACATTCCGGCCCGAAATTGTGCCAAATATATTCTTCGACTTTCCAAAAAAACACTTTGTTCAATAGTTAATGATTTTTTTTTTTCTAAATCTTCCAGCGACTTCTGGCAATTTTTTTTTTTTCTGTACCACCGGTAGGCTGTTTTGAGGGTTCTTTTCGACGGCAAAGCCCGTTAGTGGCCCAGGCGATTTGTTTTATATACTGGCTGCCGTTATGTATTACTTATGCTTGGCCCAGGTTGCCCCCAGTGCTCCTCTTGATAGAAGTCACTGAAGTTAGGATTGATTGAAGGTCTGGGCAGCATGTTTGTGATCTTCCGCTACTCGAAGATGGTTTCAAAAATCAGAGTGTTTTGGTGGGATTCGAACCTAGTCCGCGCTAGGTCCTTGGGCTCACCACGTCTCACCACGCTGACCACTCAGCCACCGACTCCCCGCCAAATACATCTCAAACAATTTTACTTTTTTTAATATTTCCCATATCTTCCTAATCCCGACGGCATCACCATTGTCGTATCTATCTCTAAGGTTGAACTCTTTCCTCAAACCTCTAAGAACTTCACTTTGGACGATTCACGGCATATTCCTCCTACGCACCCCCCCCCCCCCCCTCTGACTCCACTAAGCTTATTTCCGATTGGGGCAAGAATAATTTGGTGCCCTTCAACGCCTCAAAAACTCATTTTCTTCTCCTGTCACCTTAACAAAATCTTCCAAACTCCTATCCCCTATTCTTCGATTACACTCAGTTGTCACCTTTTACACTATACATCCTCGGTCTATCCTTAACTCAAAATTTCGGCTATTAACTCCATATATCCTTTCTTACTTAATCAGCTTCCTCGAGGTTGAGCGACCTGTATCGTCTATGCCAGGTAATTTCCCCCTTCGAGATGCTATCCATATACAAGGGCCTTGTCCGCCCTCGTATGGCGTATACATCGCATGTGTTAATGGGGGGATGGGGGGGCTCCACACACACACAGCTCCATTGGACAGAGTAGTCTAACAGCCGTATGCTCGTCTCCCAACATCATCCTCGAAGGAAAACTTAGCATTTCCAGGGTACCTTTAGACTTCCCTTGAACCTTTCCTTTGATACATAATTAGGGATTATATAATCATTTATACACGATGAAGTGCTAATATATTCTCATTGGCGTGAAATACATGAATTTCAGTCCACCTTGACCCGAATACGAGGAAAAACCACAGATACAAACACGTTTATAAGACTTTAGTGTAGAAGTGAATTAACGCAGTGATATTATTCTGCAAGGTGTCACGTTAATTGACAGCGTAAAATATGTTATATAAAGTGAAACGTATGAGCGAGAATTATGTTATCAGAATAAAAAGTACACATATATATATATATATATATATATATATATATATATATATATATATATATATATATATATATATATATATATATATATATATATATATATATATATAATATATATATATATATATATATATATATATATATATATATATATATATATATATATATATATATATATATATATATATATATATATATATATATATATATATATATATGAGGAAGTAGCAGCACTGCGAAAGGCGATGCTTCTGGCGTTTTGATTCAGCTCGGTGGAACGACCTGAGGATGTACTTTTCCGATTTCCCGTGAAATGATTACTGCTTCCAGGATAGAGATCCCTCTGTGTGTGCCCAGCGCATCACAGAGATGATTGTCTCTGGAATGGAGGCATACATTCCAAGTACTTTCTCTACTCCTCATGCTAAAAAAGCCTTGGCTTAATCACGCTTGTTCTCGTGATATCAAAGATAGAATTACATAGAATTACATAGACAATCAGACCACACAGACCCCATGGTCCAGACTAGGTGGTCTGTCCTTAATCCTAAGTGATTTTACATTAATCAGATGGCTCCAAAACGTTGCTTTTCTACTCTAGTTAATATTAAGTTCAAGGAAGTGACGGTCGAGCTTGTTTTTAAAGGAGTCAAGTGTTACACTGGACCACTGATGGTGGGAGCTTATTCCATTCTCGCACTACAACGTTGGTAAAGAAAAACTTGGTGCAGTCTGAATTTACTTGTCTACATTTGAATTTTATGCCATTGTTCCTCGTTCGCAAAGTGTCATCGATCATAAACAATTTTGTTCTGTCTACATTCGTGAAACCATTAAGTATTTTAAACATTCGATCAGTTTTCCTCGGAGGCGACGTTTCTCAAGAGAGAACATGTTAAGGGTGGAAAGCCTTTCTTCGTAGGATTTGTTCCGCAAGGAAGGGATCATTTTTGTTGCTCGAAGCTGAACGCCTTCTACTTTAGCAATGTCCTTTGCATGGTGGGGAGATCAAAACTGTACCGCATATTCCAAATGGGGTCTGACTAAACTATTGTAGAGCGGAAGTATTACATCTTTATTCTTGAATAAAAAGTTTCTTTTAATGAAGCCCAACATTCTGTTCGCTTTATTTGCTGCATCGATGCATTGATGTGAAAATTTGAGGTTTGACGCGATTTTGACCCCCAGGTCCTTAACGCATTGAACGCTTGTGAGTTTAACGCTGCGCATTTCGTAATCGAACTTCTTATTTTTTGTTCTAACTTGAAGGACCTGGCACTTGTCTACGTTAACCCGTGGGCGTTGGCTATGGGAAAGCCGAGAAGTGGCCGAGAAACGGCGACATTACACTGCATTTTGAGACTAAGAAAAGAGCATGGAACGTATATCAGAGTACTCCTCTCATAACCATAAAGCCGTTAAAAATATTGACTTATACTCGAACTCCATTCTTTTTCGGTGGTGTTTGTTACAAATTAAACAGTCTCGTGACACGTGGCATCTAGCCGAGAGTCGCTTGTTTTCTACTTTAGAGAATTTGACAAGTGATTACTGTATGGATAGCTAATTCAGTCTGCCATGACATTACAGCTCCACCTATGACAAAAAAAGCCCACCTCAGGATCACTCAACCACCACAATGACCCAATTCATGCATGGTGGTTTGCTCTATGCCGCCATCGCCTACAATTAGCTCGAATTAGGCGTTTTGAGCCGAACCCAAAACTGGGTCCGCTGTTTCAGCGGACCGACTCGCGGGAGCCCAAAAATGGGTCCACCGACGCTGCCGGGTTAAAGGGCATCTCCCATTTATCAGACCAAGCTGAAATTTTGTGCTAATCCTCTTGGAGGCTTTGCCTGTCTTCGTCAGTGAGAACCGAGTTACCAATCTTTGTGTCGTCTGCAAATTTACTAATGCGATTATTGAGTCCAACATCCACATCGTTGATGTAAATAATGAAGATCACTGTGCCAAGAACCGAGCCCTGAGGGACGCCACTAGTGACCGGCGCCCACTCTGAGTTAAATCCGTCAATCACAACTCTTTGTTGTCTGTTGCTCAACCAATTCGCGATCCATTGGTTTACTTGACCGTCAATGCCTATTTGCTTTAATTTATAAAGTAATTTATGATGTGGGACTTTATCAAACGCTTTCTGGAAATCGAGATAGACTACGTCCAATGATTTGGTTACGTAATAAACTGAGAAGAGATCGTTATAAAAGGTCAGTAGGTTTGACAGGCAGGATCTTTTGTTACGGAAGCCATGTTGTGAATCCCCAAATAATGATTGGCTTTCGAGGTAACTCACAATTTTGTCTCTAATTATGCTCTCGAGTAGCTTACCTACAATTGAAGTTAGACTAATGGGTCGATAGTTACCTGGTATTTTTTTGTCTCCTTTCTTAAAAATCGGTATCACGTTAGCCTTTTTCCAATCCGAAGGGACGATGCCTTGTCGCAAGGACATATTGAATACGGTAGTGAGGGAGGAGAGTATTTCGCTCTTTGTTTCTTTAAGCAGTATAGGATATACTTTGTCGGGTCTGGGACTTTTATTTGATTTGAGTGAATGGAGAGCTTTAAGGACTTCATCGGTTGTTATTTCAAAATTAGGCAATGCATGCTCGAGATTTACAATAGTACTGGTGTTGGTGGTAGTGGGAGGAAGACTGTTAGTATTAAACACCGAGGAAAAGTAATTGTTTAAGAGGTTTGCAATGTGTTGGATGTCAGTCACTAGTGCACCGTCGCTGTTTGTTAAAGGTCCATTACCACATTTGATCGCCTTTCTGTTGTTTATGTAACTGAAGAAAGATTTCGGATAATTTTAATAGTTGGTTGCAATATTTTCTTCATATTTACGCTTTGCCTGACATACTAGTCTTTTTACTCGTCGCCTGGCATCATTATAAAGTCTAATATTTTCGGGTGTGCTTTGTTCTTTCTTTAACCTGAAAAAAAAAAGTATCTCATTGACTGATTGTTTAATTTCGCTATTAAACCACGGTGGGCTTTTATTAGTGTTAATTCGCCTCTCGCACAAGGGGACGAATGTGTTCCGCTGAGTGAGTAAGTGATTTTTAAAGCTTAGCCAGGCTTCCTCTACGTTGCCGTCATCTGATAGTTGTATTTCTGTTAGTTTTTGTCGGATTTCTACGAAGTTAGCTCTTTTGAAATTGGGCACCTTTACTTTAGTTTCAGTCACTGATGATTGAGCTCTAATGTCGACGGCAGCTCACAAAAGGTACCAGAGCCTTCGAACTCCCGCTAACCATAACCTTTACATTTCTGCCCGGAATCGTGCCAAATCTATTCTCCGACTTACGAAAAACTCCTGCATTGATATAAAATGCCAAAACCTTGTTTTTTTTCTAATTCTTCCCGTGACTTCTGGAATCTAGCCAAAAACATCTCCAACTTCACTTCTTCATATTTTCCTCCTCTCCTTAGTCCTGACGGCAACACTGCCGTCTCATCTATCTCTAAGGCTGAATTCTTCTCTCAAATTTTATCTAAAAACTCCACTCTGGACGAGTCTGGGCATATTCCTCCTACTCATCCCCCCTCTGCCTTCTTTATGCCTGTTATTAAGATTCTTAAGAGTGATGTTTTCTATACCCTCTATGGCCTCAATTCTCAGAAGGCTTATGGACCTGATGGAGTGCCTCCTATTGTCCTTAAAAACTGTTCTTCCGTGCTGAAACCCTGCCTGGTCAAACTCTGCCGCCTCTGCCTGTCAACATCTACCATTCATTCCTGCTGGAAGTATGCCTTCATACAGCCTGTGCCTAAGAAGGGTGACCGTTCCAATCCCTCAAACTATCGTCCAAAATATTTGCTTTCTTGTCTATCTAAAGCTTTTGAATATACCATTAACCGGAAGATTCAAAAGCACCTTTCCACTTCTGACCTTCTATCTGATCGCCAGTATGGGTTCCGCAAGGGGCGTTCTACTGGTGATCTCCTTGCCTTCCTAACTGACTCTTGGTCATCCTCTCTTAGCCGTTTCGGTGAAACCTTTGCTATTGCGCTGAACATATCAAGAGCCTTTGCTTTCCAAACTACCCTCCTACGGTTTCTTTCCTTCTCTCTGTACCTTTATCTCCAGTTCCCTCTCTGACCGTTCTGTTTCTGCTGTGGCAGACGGTCACTGTTCCTCCCCTAAACCTATTAATAGTAGTGTTCCGCAGGGTTCTGTCCTATCTCCCACTCTCTTTCTGTTGTTCATTGATGATCTTCTTTCCAAAACGAACTGTCCTATCCATTCTTACGTCGATGACTCTACTCTGCATTATTCAACTTTTTTTTAATAGAAGACCCACCCAACAGGAACTAAACGATTCCAGACTGGAGGCGGCAGAACGCTTAGACTAAGCCCTTACTATTATTTCCGATTGGGCCAAGAAGAACTTGGTGTCCTTCAATGCCTGAAAAACACAGTTTATCCACCTATCCACTGAACACAATCTTCCAAACAACTATCCCCTATTCTTTGACAACCCTCAGCTATCACCTTCTTCAACACTAAACATCCTCGGTCTATCCCTAACTCGAAATTTCAACTGGAAACTTCATATCTCTTCTCTTACTAAATCAGCTTCCTCGAGGCTGGGCGTTCTGTACCGTATCCGCCAGTTCTTCTCCCCCGCACAGTTGCTATCCATTTACAGGGGCCTTGTCCGCCCTCGTATGGAGTATGCACCTCACGTGTGGGGGGGCTCCACTCACACAGCTCTCTTGGGCAGAGTGGAGTCCAAGGCTCTTCGTCTCATCAGCTCTCCTCCTCCTACTAATAGTCTTCTACCTCTTAAATGTCGCCGCCATGTGTCCTCTCTTTCTATCTTCTATCGACATTTTCATGCTGACAGCTCTTCCGAACTTGCTATCTGCATGTCTCCCCCCCTCCCACGGCCTCGCCACACACGACTTTCTACTCAAGCTCATCCTTTTACTGTCCAAATCCCTTACGCAAGAGTTAACCAGCATCTTCACTCTTTCATACCTCACACTGGTAAACTCTGAAACAATCTTCCTTCATTTGTATTTCATCCTGCCTACGACTTAAACTCTTTCAAGAGGAGGGTATCAGGACACCTCTCCTACCGAAATTGACCTATCTTTCTGCCACTCCTCTAACTCTTTTTAGGAGCAGTGAGTATCATTTTTTTCTTTTAACATTTGATACCTTTTTTATGCCCTTGAACTGACTCCTCTGCTGTAAAAAAACAAAAACAAAAAAACATCATAATGTGGCCCCACCAGCACCAGGTCCGGGTTTTAATGCAGCAAGATGATTTGATGTTAGAGCCTATGCCACTGATAATTATTTATTTTTTGCTGGTGTGTGTGTGTGTGTGTGTGTGTGTGTGTGTGTGTGTATTTACCTATTTGCGTTTCTTTATTTGTAGTTTATCGGGCCTGAGTTAAGCCATACTGGTCCCGTCTCCATATCTGCCTTTATCCAGCCTTTGCTTCATTTGTTGGAGACTGTTCACCTCCACCACCTCTTCCCGCAAGCTGTTCCATGTGTCAACACTTCTATGTGGAAAAACTATACTTTTCTAAGTCACTCAAACAGTTTCCTTTGTTAGGTTTCTTCTTATGTCCTCTCAGCCCCTGTGTTCTCGCAGTTAAGAAGAAATCATATATATCCACCTCATCAAACTTATTTACCAACTTCTACAGCGTGATCAGATCTCTCTCCCATCTTTGTCCCAGTGTTGCCAATTTGCCAAGTCCATCTCCTTCAATCTGTCTTCATACGTCATACTCGAGAGTTCTGGGACCATTATAGTTGCAATTCTCTGTATCCTTTCCAGCTTTCTGCTATCCTTTTTTTTTATTTTTGTGTAAGGCGATCGCACAACTGCAGCATATTCAAGCTTTGGTCTTATCATTGTTGTTATTATTTTCTTCACCATTTCATTGTCCATAATATGGAATGATACCCTTATAGTTTGCATCATTCAGTATATATATATATATATATATATATATATATATATATATATATATATATATATATATATATATATATATATATATATATATATATATATATATATATATATATATATATATATATATATATATATATATATATATATATATATATATATATATATATATATATATATATATATATATATATATATATATATATATATATATATATATATATATATATATATATATATATATATATATATATATATATATATATATATATATATATATATATATATATATATATATATATATATATATATATATATATATATATATATATATATATATATATATATATATATATATATATATATATATATATATATATATATATATATATATATATATATATATATATATATATATATATATATATATATATATATATATAATACATACATGAATGCGAATATGTGTGCTAAGGAAAATAATATCTAGGTCACAACCTAAAGTGTGGATGATTAAATGGATGACTAGTGTATCACAGAACAAATAACCTTAAGGTGAATTGAGGGAGAGAATTGGGGTTTTAACTATTATTAGTGTGGTGATGAGAAAAATTAGACTGAGGTGGTTTTAGCCTATTGTGCAGATGAGAAAAGGGGCTGCCTAAAAACTGTTGCCGGCATTTCTAGTCTCATGTAGCATCTTTTTTTTGAGTTTATAAAACTCCACTTCATGAAGGTCAGTGGCTCATGGCATTATTAAAAAAAAAAATTCATGTTATTTGCGAGTCATCAAGTTAAAGGCCTAATAATAAAGCTACCTTGCACATGAAAAGTTGTTTAAAATCCACATTTAAAGGCCAACGCCCGTAGCTAGCCCTTTAAAATTGTCGCAAAGAGCAAGAGGTTGATGTTTCATTGTTTTTTTGTTGATTTTTCGTCCGTAATTTCGATTTCTTTTAGTTTGATTTAGTGCACCTTTCCATGAGACCATGCTCTGTCAAGCTGGAGGCGAGACAACGTAAAATATCTCCCTCAGACTCTCCTGCACTCAGCTGATTCTGTTTGTTTACGTTTCGGTAGTCGCTAATCGAGTGTGGTGTATTTGTGCTTGCTTTTATCTTCACCTGTTGACATGCCACTGAAGTCTGAAGCACTCAAGAAGAGACTTGAGAGGTTAGCAGAGGGGAAAGAGGCCAGAAAGAGGAAGAAGGAGGAAGATAAGGGAGCTAAAGTGCGACATGACCCAGCAAGCCAGCCACCCACTCAGTCAGCCACCCACCATCAAGCAGTACGTAAATCACCACTGGCTAGACGAATTGAACTGTTACATCAGGACTCCAGTGAAAAAAACATATAAGTACAGAAAATTGCATCATTAATAAATGTGTTCTGCAGGAGATGTTTGATGCTGTCAGTGAAGCATGCCTACCTTGATTAGCCAGACTGAAGCTGACCATCACATCCAAAGCAGCAGACACTTGGTTGCAGATAAAGTGCAAAGTATGCTACTATGAAGTGTTCTCCTCCTCTCCAAGGACAGTCAGAAACGGCAAATTTTCTGAAAATATTGTCAAACTTGCTGCCAATTCTTTGCCAACAGGTGGGGGATATGATGGGTACTCCAGGAGAGCAACCACCATCAACACCAAGCTCATGATAAGGAGTGTTTACTTTGACATCCAGAGCTATGTTTTAGATGTGTGGAGCGCTGTGATCGCGGCGAACCGGGGCCTGAAAACTCATCAACGGTAAACGGTAACGGTAAACGGTAAATATTTTTTTTACCCTTGAAAATTATTATAAAGACTCGAAAGACAGCAACGGCTAGCTTATAGCCTTGGAGCCCCGCAGACCATCGAAGCGGGCAAAGAAAGCTTCTGCAGCTCACTATGCTACAGGAAGCTTCTAAATACTGGCTATAGTATTTCCACGAGAAACTAGAGGGTGGGGTAGTGGCTTGTGCGGGGTGAGCCCTGCACCGCACTTTGCCACACATTCTCAACACCTCTCGCTCCCTCTCATATGTCAGCTATTTACTACCTTTAAATTTATTTAATTAAAGAATTAGATAATCCAATAAGATCATGTAGTGTTAAGATAGTTTCGGTTTTGAGGATAATAACAAAGATTTTGTATAAATACCACGACACTTGACAACGTTGGAATACAACCTTGCCAAGTGTCGTGGTATTTATACAAAATCTTTGTTCTTATCCTGAAAACGAAAATATCTTAACACTATGTGACCTTATTAGATTATCTAATTATATAACTAACCTCATTTAAAGGTAGTAAATAGCTGACGTATGAGATCAAGCGAGAGGTATTGAGACTGTGTGGCAAAGTGTGGGGCGGGGCTCACCCCGCACCCGCCAAAACCCCACCCGCCAGTTTTTCGTGGAAATACTATAAGAACTTAGGTGGAGTGTGGGAAAGCGGCGTACCTCTGGTAAACCAAAACCCCAAAATTAAACTTATGTTCCGATGATCCCCAGGGTAAGGTACATAATCACCGCTAATGGCCAGAAACATATCAACCTCATACTTCTAAGTTGTTTCAGCTACAACAACTATTTTCTCAGGGTTAGATGACCATATGACAAAGATGACCTGTACCAAGTTTCATCCAGAGAAGTCTAATGCATTATAAGATATGGAGTATTATGTATTTTTTTTTTTTTCAAAGCTAATTTCTCAGAAATCTACTTCTGGGGTTTTAAAAATTAATAACTAATTTATTTCTTTACCAAAATGCACAATTTCGTTAACACTTCTTATTAACCTTATTCCCTAATTTTTCATTATTTTGAAATATAAGAAAAAGAATTTCAAGTATTTTATTGTTAATTTATAGTGAAAGTGTAACACTTTTTTATATAAATATGTATAAAAATTGAAAAAAAGCTAAAACAATATAATTTTGTTGTAGGAACATTAATATAGATAGGTTGAATTTTAAAGCTAAGTAAAGTGGAACTGCCTTTTGTTCCATACTGAGGAGTAGATAGCTTATACGTTTTTTATGTGTTTCAATGGAGTGAGACACTTGCCTGATTCATTTGAGTGGAGCTCACGACTCAGCTGGCACTTCTCTTCTTGCCATTGTAGCTCTCGCATAATGCGCTCTACCCTCGGCTCCTGCTCTTGGTTGGCCAACTGCCACTGCTTTATCTTTACAGCTTGCTCTTCACGCAGAGACTCTATCCGAGCAGCATACCTTTCTATTGTTTCTTGCTGCCTTGCCTCATGAATTTCATGGATCTTCTGCCTCATTTGGGAGATGGTTGGTGCCTTCCGTGTTTGAGTTGTAGGCACAAATGTCTGTTGAGTGCTACAATTGGGGGAAGACTTGATTGGCAGTGGTTGCTGGTGCAATGGTTGAACAGGCACTGGCTATACTTCCGCCGACTGTGTAAGTGGCTCTGTTGAAGGAAATCGCAACATTGTGATGTTGATACTGCTTCTGCTATTAATAAGTATGGAAAAGCATCCTGTATAGATGGGACATCAGCAGAAATGTTAAAATGTGGAAGGGAAGCTGTGCATGACAGGATGCATGTCATACAAAAAAAAAATGTACATATTACACAAGGTATGGTCATAGCTATACCCACATTCGCCGCGTGATGGACGACGCGGGTTCGAATCCTCACGCTACCACTCGGATTTTTCAGTCACCGCCGAGTGGCTTAAAACTACCCACATGCTGTCCTGAAGACCACCCATCAACCCGGACTCTAGAGGAAGCCGTCCAGGCGAATCAAGAACGAGTTCCGGTGGGGCAGCATGAGCCAATGCAAGATGGCGCCACTATAAAACACTCGCCTGCGCCAGAACGGGCTGGGCCGACCATCAGGCCCCACCTGGAAGAAGCCTTGGGCCGACCATCAGGCCCCACCGGGAAGATGCCTACCGGCGCAACAGGCAGCGACGTAAAAAACAAAAAAAAAAAAAAAAAAAGAGGGACCAAATTTAAATTGCCTGTCAGATTTAACCACTTTGTTCCTGTTCTTACACACTCTGTTGAGCATTTTACTAACTTTTAGTTGCCCTCAAGTATATTGCCTTTCACAGGATACACATTTACTTTCCTGCCATTTATCTATCACAAATATTTTCCTTTGCAAACCAATCCATCCTTCACGTTCACATCAACGTCGATTCAGTCCCAAAGACATAAGATGCCTCCACAAACTCATCACGAAATTTTCGAGTCATCAGTGCTTAAAGTAATAATAACAACGATGGCCTAATATATACCTGGTGCAGAGATGGATTCTGGCTCAAGATTATCTATTGGGTCATCAGCCATGGCTAAATCAGCTTCAAGGAGCTTCCTTTTTGGGGAGAGGAGCACCTCCCCTGTCATGGGGCGATGAAGTTTATCTACAGCCTGCTCCCTTTTTGCCCAACACAAAAAAAGGTTCATGGTTATTCCATGCGGAGTTCAAAAATCAAGGAACAGCACAACACTCTTGCACTCTATAGGCATTCCACTTTGCCAGTTATCCAAACATTATGAGGGATCATATCTGAATACCTAAAGCAGTTTCCCAACATAAGGTGCTAAAAGTGCTATTTCAAGAAGAGTGTATCAAGACACCTCTTCATCCGAAATTGACCTCTCTTTTGGCTACACTTTTTTTTTTCTTTGCTTTTCAGAGCAAAACTATTTTTCTACACTTTATTTTTGTTGCCCCTGAGTTGTGTCCTTTGCTGTGAAAAAAATGAGACCTGACATTTTCCTGGTAGGCCTCTAATATAAAAACAAAGTTGTTGGTATTTTTATTCCATTATAAATATTCGTTGTTCTTTCACTATGATTAAAATAAAGCAGATTAACAACTGTTGGCAACGATACACTATTAAGTTTTTATTTTAACAAATTGAATCTACAAAGATATACGACGTGGCAATATACTTAGTTTTGCTTATAGTTGTCCCACCAGCGCTTCAGGGAGATGGTGGATCTGGCGGCATATCCTTGGCTGGGAGGAAGCATTTCAGCATATTTGTGGCGTATTTCCTCCCAGGCCTTTTTCTTCTCCAGCTGTATATTGGGAGCCTATCGTTTGGACACGACGACAGGCCTCCTTTTAATGAGAGAGAGGAGAGCCACTCTCTCACTTTCAGTGAAGGTTCTTACAAGGACTGGGGAGGCCTCCATTACTTCAAAACTCGCGCTAGCGTGCAGGTGGCGAACATACGACTACTCCGGTACGACAACAAAGGATTCGGCAAATCATGTGTTTACTTATGTGTTTATGCATTCAAATAAATTAATAAAAACATCATAGCATTTACTTTGGTGGCCATGTTAATAAGGAGAGGCATTCCTGCATACAAAAAATGATACGGACACCGATATCCGTTAACCGAAAGCTTTAGATTGCAGTGTTACCAGATAGGCGTGTTTCACAGAAGGTTTCGATCTGGCATCACTGCTAGAAAGGTAAACGGCGATGGACGAGCATACGGCCGTAAGACTCTTCATTTCAGCAACTCCCCACCTCTTACTGAAAGTCTTTTACCTCATAAAATCCCCCGCTATGTTTCATATCTATCTTCTACCCATATTATCATGCTAACTGCTCTTTGGAAATATCTAACTGCCCCGCCCCGCTGCACGTGACTTTCTACTCGAGCTCGTTTCTATACTGCCGACATCCTTTTAGCGAGAGTTAACCAGCATCTTTATTATTTTATCCCTTTCAGTGGTAAACCCTGGAACAATCTTCCTTCGTCTGTAATTCTTCCTGCCTACGACTTGAACTCTTTCAAGAGGAGAGTATCGATGCACTTCTCCCGAAGTTGATTTTTCTTTTGGCCACTCTTGTGAACTTTTTTTTATAGAGGCAGTGATTAGTAGTTTTTTTCTTATATAAGTCCCACATCAACAGACGGTTCGACAGACGATCGAAAAGCTTTGCACTGCGCTTTTCTCCTACTGTGGTATTAAATTTACCATTTGCTCCCTAGTACATCACCAGATCAAGTAAGATGATTTGTCTTTAAAGAGCATGATAAACTACTCTGGTGTTAATGAGACAAAAGGAAAACGAAATGGGAGGGCACAAGAGGGTCTTTGATTGGGTTGCAGTATCCCCTCGACTCGTGTATATATCTCACCGGGAGTGTAATGTTTGAATATACATTTTTTTTTCATTCTGTATATTTATATATATCTCTGATAAATGTTTTAATTATAGTCAGCCTTCATTGATAAGTGGTTACGGTGGTCTTACTTATATACTACCTGTTTTCGTCTCAGTTTTAAATGGCAACGAAATAACGAAATAATATATAGTATTTTGAGAAACTGTATTATTATACTGACCTTTTCATAGTGATCAACTGTATTGTTATACTGACCTTTTCATGATGGCCAAATGCATAATTTTATTGGTCAAATCATAGTGATCAATTGTATAACTACACTGCAATTTTCATAATATTAATTAAATTATGCTCACTAAATAAATTAATCTAAAAAATTGATTAAAAGTATCAGGTTTAAAAAAAACCTGAACACACACACACACACACACACACACACACACACACACACACACACACACACACACACACACACACGATATTTTTCAACATAATTCGCCTGTAATCAGTTGTCATGTTGTATCTGAAAGCTTGTCATATATATATATATATATATATATATATATATATATATATATATATATATATATATATATATATATATATATATATATATATATATATATATATATATATATATATTTAAAAAACAAACCCAAATATTTATCATCTTACTTGACGTCTGCTTTCTGTTTTGCCTCTGCCGCCTATAGCGTGACGAGCTGATCAATTCCGTTACCCTGCCAGCGGCCTGCATTACTGGGGGGAAGTTCTTTGTCATCAACCGTCCCCTCATCATCACAGTAAGTACTATAATGGAAGATTACAAGGCAACTACAGCCATCTGTATTCTGTAATCTTATATAATTTTACTATTAGAGGGAGAGGTCACAGCTAAAACCTTGACATATATAGTTATTCCCAGGAAGGTGAACTTTTAAGTAACATGAGAAAGAAAAGATGGAGCACATAATTCTGGAGAACTCATATATTATGAAGTCCGTTTGGGTGGGACCCGAGCTTCTCCCCATTTCTCCCGCATTATCCCTATTATAGTAAGCCCTTTTATAGGTCAGTTATTTACTATTTGAAAGTGTGTACTGAATATTAAGTATACATTGAAAATGGATATATCGTGCTACGAAAAAGTCGTTTTTTTTTTTTTAAGAATAAGAGCAATGAATTATATAAAGTCCATAACAAGCATGAACACACACACACACACACACACACACACACACATATATATATATATATATATATATATATATATATATATATATATATATATATATATATATATATATATATATATATATATATATATATATATATATATATATATATATATATATATATATATTTGCTATTGCGCTGGACATATCAAAAGCTTTTGATAGGGTCTGGCACAAATCTTTGCTCTCCAAACTACCCTCCTACGGTTTCTATCCTTCCCTCTGTACCTTTATCTCCAGTTTCCTTTCTGACCGTTCTATTTCTGCTGTGGTCGACGGTCACGGTTCTTCCCCTAAACCTATTAACAGTGGTGTCCCACAGGGTTCTGTCCTATCTTCAACTCTCTTTCTGTTGTTCATTGATGATCTTCTTTCCAAAACTAACTGTCCTATCCATTCCTACGCCGATGATTCCAATCTGCATTACTCAACTTCTTTTAATAGAAGACCCACCCCACAGGAACTTAACGACTCAAGGCTGGAGGCTGCAGAACGCTTAGCCTCAGACCTTACTATTATTTCCGATTGGGGCAAGAAAAACCTGGTGTCCTTCAACGCCTCAAAAACACAGTTTCTCCACCTATCCACTCGACACAATCTTCCAAACAACTATCCCCTATTCTTTGACAACACCCAGCTATCACCTTCCTCAACACTAAACATCCTCGGTCTATCCTTAACTCAAAATCTCAACTGGAAACTTCATGTCTCATCTCTTACTAAATCAGCTTCCTCGAGGCTGGGCGTTCCGTACCGTCTCCGCCAGTTCTTCTCCCCCGCACAGTTGCTGTCCATATACAGGGGCCTAGTCCGCCCTCGTATGGAGTATGCATCTCATGTGTGGGGGGGCTCCACTCACACAGCTCTTCTGGATAGAGTGGAGGCTAAGGCTCTTCGTCTCATCAGCCCTCCTCCTCATACTGATAGTCTTCTACCTCTTAAATTCCGCCGTGATGTTGCCTCTCTTTCTATCTTCTATCGATATTTCCACGTTGACTGCACTTCTGAACTTGCTAACTGCATGCCTCCCCCTCTCCCGCGTCCCCGCTGCACACGACTTTCTACTCATGCTCATCCCTATACTGTCCAAACCCCTTATGCAAAAGTTAACCAGCATCTTCACTCTTTCATCCCTCACGCTGGTAAACTCTGGAACAATCTTCCTTCATCTGTATTTCCTCCTGCCTACGACTTGAACTCTTTCAAGAGGAGGGTATCAGGACACCTCTCCTCCCGAATTTGACCTTGCTTTTGGCCACCTCTTCTGGTTCTTTTATGGGAGCAGCGATTAGCTGGCTTTTTTTATCAGTTTTCTTTTTTTTTGTGCCCTTGAGCTGCCTCCTTTGTTGTAAAAAAAAAAAAACATATAGGTATATATATATATATATATATATATATATATATATATATATATATATATATATATATATATATATATGCGTGTGTGTGTGTGTGTGTGTGTGTGTGTGTGTGCATATATATTGAATATGTTCGCGTTTATCTGTGTGTGTGTGTGTGTGTGTGTGTGTGTGTGTGTGTGTGTGTGTGTGTGTGTGTTTATAGTTGATTTTTTGTATGTTTGTTTGTTTGTTTGTTTATTCGTGTGTGTGTGTGTGTGTGTGTGTGTGTGTGTGTGTGTGTGTGTGTGTGTGTGTATAGTTGATTTTTTGTTTGTTTGTTTGTTTATATTTGTGTTTGTTTGATTGTTTGTTCGTTTATTCGTGTGTGTGTGTGTGTGTGTGTGTGTGTGTGTGTGTAATTCACCACGGCCTGATGACGAGTTGAACTCGCTTTCGCCAGCAGGTACCCTCCCGACACGAGCAAGTCCATGCTTATCATTGTCGATCTCTGGGTACTGCCAGGACCTCACACACCACACACCCCATCCCGCTTGCTCAAGGGGGGGCAGTAATCACTCCTAGTCAACGGAAAGAATCCGGCCTGAGCGGGGCTCAAACAGCTGCCTGTTTGGCAGTACCCAGAGATCGGCAATAATGAGAATGCACTTGCTCGTGTCGGGAGGGTGCCTGCCGTCGAAAGCGAGTTCAGCTCGTGATTAGGCCATGGTGAATCACACACACACACACACACACACACACACACACACACACGAATAAACAAATAAACAAACATACAAATACAAAAATAAGCAAACAAACAAAAACACAAAAAAAATATCAACAATACACACACACACACACACACACACACACACACACACACACACACACACACACACACACACACACACACACACAGACACATACACACACACACACACATATATATATATATATATATATATATATATATATATATATATATATATATATATATATATATATATATATATATATATATATATATATATATATATATATATATATATATATATATATATATATATATATATATATATATATATATATATATATATATATATATATATATATATATATATATATATATATATATATATATATATATATATATATATATATATATATATATATATATATATATATATATATATATATATATATATATATATATATATATATATATATATATATATATATATATATGTATATATATATGTGTGTGTGTATGAGTGTGTATGTGTGAGTGTGTAAGTGTGTGTGTACCTAGTTATTTTTTTTTGTGCGTGTTTGTTTATTTGTTTATTTTTGTATTTGTTTGTTTGTTTGTTTGTTTATTCGTGGGTGTGGGTGTGTGTGTGTGTGTGTGTGTGTGTGTGTGTGTGTGTGTGTGTAATTCACCACGGCCTGATCACGAGTTGAACTCGCTTTCGAAAGCAGGTAGCCTCCCGACACACACCATACCCCCCATCCCCCTTGTTGAAGGGGGTGATAGTAATCACTCCTAGTCAACGGAAAGAATCCCGCCTGACCGGGGCTCAAGGAGCTGCCTGTTTGGCCGTGAAGCCTTGCAGCGCGGCGCTCTAGCCGATTGAACTACCGGTGTGTGTGTGTGTGTGTGTGTGTGTGTGTGTGTGTGTGTGTGTGTGTGTGTGTGTGTGTGTGTGTGTGTGTGTGTGTGTGTGTGTGTGTGTGTGTGTGTGTGTGTGTGTGTGTGTGCAATAATAATAATAATAATAATAATAATAATAATAATAATAATAATAATAATAATAATCGGTTTATTGAGTGATTGCAGCTGTCAGGTTGAAAATATACATATTAAAATACAATGTTAAAAAAGTACAATGTGAAAGGGGTATAGGGGGTCCCTGGTTTGTATTGTGGGAGAGTTGTGATGAAATAGAACAGGGCGGGGGGGGGGGGTGATAGTAGTAAGCAGTGCGTTGGTGCGAGGCAGTGCCGGCTTCCGGGTAGCGGGTCAGGTCGCAGCTGATGCGGGGGTGCAGGCATCGGCCTGCTAATCCACGCAGCCGGCAGCAGTAGGCGTGGGAACGTCTCGTTTATTGCACTGCCCTATCTGAGTGATGGGTCTCAACACTGTACTGCACCTGAACCGACATCTCCCAAAAGCATGATGGGCGGGCTGGTGTACCTGGGGGGACCTCAGGCGTTGGCTGGATGGTAAGGCCGCGTCGGGGTCACACTGGCCATTTCTGCTCCTCAAACGGCACCATAAACGCACTGCTCTCACTGTATGTCACCATGATTCAGCTTCATGTCACAAAAGTTTCTTACAATGTTGATTACTTGATGAAAAGGGAGAGGGGGGTGTAGGGGAAAGGGAGAGGCCAACAAGCTGGCCCCGGGCTACTCCATTCGGAGCATCATGACCCATGACTGACCTCGGTCAGCGGGCAGATCTAGGCCACAAGCTGTGTGTGTGTGTGTGTGTGTGTGTGTGTGTGTGTGTGTGTGTGTGTGTGTGTGTGTGTGTGTGTGTGTGTGTGTAATAATACTAATACTAATACTAATAATAATAATAATAATAATAATATAAATAAACGGTTTATTCATAGGGTGTGCAGCCAGAGGCTGAAAATTTACATCTTAAAAATAAGTGCATAAGTGCACATATAATACAAATATAAAGTATAATATAAATTAATCTAATATAAATATGAATATAAATTTTCTCATATAGTTATGTGGTGTTAATTAAATTTACAATGGTGGGGATGGGGCTTTTCCCGTACCTTTACGTCCTTGCGCGGATAGGTATCAGTAAATTGCTATGTCTGACGGCATGGCGAGAGGGAGGTGCAGTGTCTGGTAGCAGGTTATGGTGGCGCGGGTGATTTAGCAGTTGCACCGCAAACTTTTGAAGGAGGTGCTGGTAGCGGTCTTGAAGTGTGGGCAGGTGTAGGGCGTCAAGGGCCTCGTCATATGTGAAGTAAGATGGGTCCAGGATAAGCCTACAGGCACGATTCTGCACCTTCTCAAGCTGGCGGTGCTGGGTAATGTTGTGGGATGGAAACCAGGTTGGGGATGCGTAAGTGAGCTTGGGGAGGATGAAGGTGTTATAGACTCCCACCAGCTCACGCGTGGGAGTCCCCAGTGACTTCAGTTGCCTCAGAAGGTAGAGTTCATACGAGGCTGAAGCGATGGTACGGCTGACATGCTCCTTTCAGGTCAAGCGGTTGTCAATGGTGATGCCGAGAAGTTTGGTTGTCTCAACTACTAGTCCAGGGCCTTATGGCTGAAAAAAGGGTTCCGTGTGCATTTGGTTGATTTTTTTCCAACATAAACCATAATTTTCTATATGATCTAAGGTTCCAAAAAAAAGTATGTTGGGAATTTTTATCTTATTTAGTCTCAGAAACATGCGAATTTAGGTAGCACCTCTAAATCTTGATTTTGAGAGACATATGACAAATATCAGAAGTGCTGTTAAGTGTGTTATATATATATAAGCCTAGGAAATGCAATTTTATTTCCCACTAAGGTCCTATAAGTTGATTGAATGCTTTACCTCATTATTGTATGTTTTTAGTTCCAGAATTTTGCATAAAAACAACTCATACACAGATTTTAATACATTGTAAGTACATTAGATGTGAAACGTCTGACCCCGACAACAATTGTTGTTGAAATGATTGTTGAAGTGTTGCTCACGATTCCACTAAGGATCAGCTCACCTCATATTTTGCACAAAAAGTAATTGATGAATACCATGGCTCAACAAAGCATATGACTGTTGCACACAAAGAAACTGTGATAAGTAACATGGACGGAATGTACATGACTCGGTTGGAGAGCTCCCACGAGGAAGCTGACACAAATAGTGTGTTACATGCCACAGATGCTGCTGCAAGAGGTGCAACTAAACTGGACATCCAGTCTCCAGACACGGATGTGTTGATACTCTGTGTTAGAAGGTTTCCCAGTCTGATACCAGATACAAACTTTGTCACTGGCACAGGGACATGTAGGCGCTTCATCAGTGTTGCCAGCATTTACAATATCCTTGGAGAGAAAAATGCAGCTGCACTTCCTGGATTTCATCCATTCACTGGCTGTGACCAAACTGGTCGATTTGCAGGAAAAGGCGAGCTCACCTGCTGGAAAGCATTCAAAGCTGCACCTGATGAGGTGAGAAAAGCATTTATACAGCTTGGCAAGGACATGACCCCCACTGTGGAGCTGACAGGAAAACTTGAAGAGTTTGTGTGCCAGCTCTATGATGTTGGGGCCGTATGCACAAAGATTCTAAGAATAATACTAAGCCTTGCACTTAACAACTTTTAGCTAAGCATAGGCCCTTAAGTATTACTTAGAATTCCCCTTAGCGGACTCTAAGCTAAGTATTTTTTGAGCAAAATACCGGTATGAAGTGCATCGCCTAGCAAAACGACCATATGCAAAAGCATTGTATATAGCTACCACAGTGCATATTATGCAAAGATGAAATAGCTATAATGAATTCAACATGTTATCTATCTGTACACAAAAGCTTGTTTGGAAACAATAGACACAACAATGGAGTAAATTATCGACATAAACGAGCCTTCTTCTTCTTCCTCTTGTGGTCTTTATTGCCGATGATCGTTATGTAGGTGCATCTTTTCATGTTTCCGGTGTACCTCTACTATTCTTTTATGTATTTTGGTAAAATATGCATATTACTGCCTCGACGTCGTCTCCTCAGCCGCCGGTGACAACAAAGGCGTAGCGCGAAGCGTATCACACGGAATTACCTAATAATAAAAGGAAACAGGTCAAAAACAAACTAAATCCAACCAAACCTGACTATGCCTAGCCTATAACCAACCTAACCTGACCCCTCTACTGCCAAAATGCAATGTGCTAAGATGCGTTAATTCACACTCTTCAATAGCTTGAAGTTTCTTCAATATTCAAGCTGTTTGTCACTGTACTGTATTCAGAGACCAACATACAACACATAATGCATTAGCCTCACGTGAAATGGCTACCATAATTTCCGACTCGTGTGCTCAGTGACTTTCTTGTTTATTTATTGTGATATATATCAACTTTCAGTCAGGTTACTCTGGTATATCTTTACCTCAGTGGGTCAAGGCACACACTCATTAGAACTATTATAAAATGTTATAATGTTTCCCGAGCTTCTTCACCTATCTGCTGTACTATAGATAGGTATAGGTACTTCTCCATTCATTGAGGCCACTTTTCTCAACTATCTTTGACAGGTCTCCCATTCACATTGTTTCACTCTGCTCCAGTGTCATCATATGCTTTCCCTCTCCGTATATTTCCTTTCACCACAGGGGATTGTCTAGAATTTCCAGTGTTATATTAATTTTGCCAACTGGTGTTCACTCATTTCCTCTCTTTGAAACTCAGCTTCCCCATGGTTAACCTTTCTCAGAAGCTCCACCCCATTTCCCCTGAGAGCATGTGAACACTATCATGCCAACTGGTTTTGAATGACTTCTAATCTCCCAATATCTTCAGTGTTAGTCCTGCTGACCCATACAAGATAGCTGTGGGGTTACTACCTTCCCCATCCAAAGGCAACTTCCATATTCATACTGGCTAATTTCCCTTCTCTACCACTGATGTTAACACACATCATTTTCCTTACCTTGGCTTCATTTACTTTTCTTTGTGCTTTCTCCTATGGCCTCCTTGCTTATCTCAAATGCTAAATAACCATGTGTTTATATTACCTCTAAGATATTGTTTCCCAGCACACGCTGTCCTACTGCTGGTGTGAATTTCCATTATTTTGTTTAAAGATAAGTTTCCATTCCATACTAAAGTCATTTAGGATCAGGCAAAATCCTTCCACTAATACTACAGCATCTGCAAAAGGGGGAATGATTATGAGCAGAAAGGACTGATTGATTATGTGGCAGCAGATGGAAGACTGAGAAAGGATATTTGTGACGCGAAGGTAGTAAGCGGGATGTTCCATGGCTCTGACCATCTTGCAAAAGTAGGTGTTTGAAAAGAAAGGTGAAGTAAAAAAGGAAATACTGAAGATGGAAAAGTTACAGGAAAAATAAATAAAAGAAGAGTATAAAGTGAAATGGCAGATGCCTTAAGTGAAAAATGGGAAAGTGTGAAAGATAGTACAGATATTGAAAAGTTTTTGAAACATTTAAAGTAGTGTTAACTACAACCAAAAAAAATGGTAGGGATGAAAGTGGTGAGAGATGGAAAAAGAAAAGGTAATTCATGGTGGACAGAAGAGATAAGGAGGATAGTAAAAGAGAAAAGGGAACTTTTTAAGAAAACTCAAGAAAGAAATGTGGCTGAGCAATAAAAAGGGAAAGGAAAAAGATATATAGAGAATGCAAAATGGAATTAAAACAAGCAATAAAAGAAAGTGAGAAGAGAGATGATGAAAACTTTGGAAAAGACTAAGTGAAAAATATAAAGGGAACAGGAAATCATATTGGAAAGAAGTAAAAAAAGAAAGAAATGCATCACCCCAATAATATATCCCCCAGGAAAATTAATGAAGTTATGGGTGAGAATGGAAAGATGTTGAAAGACGGGGAAGCTGTGAAAGAGAGATGGAGAGAATATTTCAAAAACTTAATGAATTTTGATGATGGACGTCCAGCAGCTGTAACAGCAGCAGTTTAGAGGTAGAGGAGGAGTATATAAAGAATGAAGTATAACATATGAAGACGTAAATCAAGCAATGAGAAGATAAAAAAATGGAAAAGAAGCAGGAACTGATGGAATTAATCAGATGTTTTCCTTTAGGATGGTAGTAGAAAAAAAATAATAGCAAAAGGAAAGAAACTATATGCTGCCTTCATGGACTTAGAAAAAGCTTATGACAGAGTCGATTGGATTGCATTGTAGGATGTTTTAAATATTTATGGTGTGGGAGGAAAACTGCTCAGTGCAATAAAGTCTTTCTATGAGGATTCATCTGCATGTGTCAAAATTAGTGGAGAAACAAGTGAACATTTTGAGATAAAAATGGGATTAAGACAGGGGCGTGTCATGTCACCATGGTTGGTCAATATTTATATGGATGGTGTCATGAAATAAATGAAGGGCAAAGTTGGAGAAGTTGGAGTAAAAATGTATGCTGAGGGAAGGAAGTGGGTGCTGAATTAAATCCTGTTTACTGATGACACAGTGCTCATTGCAGAAAATGAGAGTGACACAAAATTTGGTCAGTGTTTTTCATAGTGTCTGTAAAAGGAGAAAGCTGAAAGTAAATGTCAACAAAAGTAAAGTGATGGTTTGTGAGGGGGTAGAAGTGAGGTTGTAGATTTTATAAGCCCATATAGAGTGGGAGCTGAATGTGAAAAAGAGTGCAAAATAATTCTGAATGGTGAAGAAATGGAGGAGGTCAATTAATTTAAGTACCTTGGATCAGTTATCAGTTAAAAATACAATAATAGTACCAACCCTCACATATGCAAGTGAAACATGGGCCTGGAATGAAAGTCAGAGGTTTAGAGTGCAGGCAGTGGAAATGAGTTATTTGAGGAGTGCTTGTGGTGTGAGTAGAATGAATGGAATGAGTAATGAAAGTGTGTACGGGCGTTTTGGAATGTGTCACAGGGGTGAAGGGAATAAGTGTAGAGTGGTGGAAGAAGTAACTTCAAAGTGGTTTGGCCACATGGAGCGAATGGAGGAGAGTAAGATGACCAGAAGGGTGTATGTGAGATTGAGGGAAGGAATGTTAGAGGACGACCTCCAGTGAAATGGAGAGATAGGGTGCAGGAGTACGTTAGGGAGAAGGGTGAAAGATCCTTGAGAAACTTTGAGCAGGCAAGGAGGGAGTGTCTGGACAGAGAAAGATGGAAACTTCTGCCGTGGCCATCCCTTGGTGGGAGCTCCTAGGAGAAGGCGTCGATGAAATGATGGTGATGAATGAATTGAGTGAAATCACAGCAGAAATGTTGAAGTGTGGAGATGAAGTTATTATATGAATGGTCAAGATATGTGAAGTGGCCTGGGAAGGGGGGGTGGAGGTGCCAACAGACTCGACAAAAGCCATCATGGTCCCAGTGTACAAGGGGAAGGGCAGGAGAGGGGAGGTGGGAGTTGTGGGGGTATAAGTCTGCTCTGTGTAGGCTACCTGGAAAGGTATATGGAAAAGTCCTAATTGAGATTGCGCAAAGACTTACAGAAGAGAAAATCAGTGAAGAACAAGGAGACTGCAGGAAGGGAAGAGGATGTGTGGATCAGATATTTTCCTTCAGGATGGTATTAGAAAAAATATTAGCAAAAGGAAAAAGTACTATGCTGCCTTCATGGATCTAGTTATTCTAGAGAAAGTTTATGACAGAGTCGATTGGCTGGCAATGTGGGACGTCTTAAAGATATATGGTGTGGGAGGAAAACTGCTCAGTGCAATAAAGTTTTTCTATGAGGATGCATCTGCATGTGTCAAAATTAGTGGAGAAACAAGTGAACATTTTGAGATGAAAGTGGGCTTAAGGCAGGGGTGTGTCATGTCATCGTGGTTGTTCAATATTTATATGGATGGTGTTATGAGAACTGAAGGGCAAAGTTGGGGAAATTGAAGTAAAAATGTATGCTGAGGGAGGGAAGGAAGTGGGGGATGAATTCAATCTTATTTGCTGATGACACAGTGCTCATTGCAGAAAATAAGTGTCTTAGAAAATTTGGTCAGTGTTTTTGATAGTGTATATAAAAGGAGAAAGTTGAAAGTAAATGTCAACAAAAGTAAAGTGATGGTTTGTGAGCGGAGTAGAAGGGAGGTTGTAGATTTTGTATGCCCATATAGAGTGGGAACTGAATGTGAAAAAGATTGCATAATAATTTTGAATGGTGAAGAAATGGAGGAAGTTAATGAGTTTAAGTACCTTGGATCATTTATGTGTAAGCATGGTGGTACAGAAGGAGAGAAAAGAGAAAGGGCATTGCAAGGATTGATTGATTGATTGTTGATTGATTGGATCCATCTCTGGCATGCCATCTCCTTGTTGGGGGCTGAATTTCTCCATGACATGGACTGGACCTCTGCCGGCCAGCTGGAGAAAGCACAAACCCGACTGATGGAGACAACTGATTTATTCTTCCACATCATGTTTGGCCCTGAAATATGAGTACAAGTTCAAATATACTACATAATATATATATATATATATATATATATATATATATATATATATATATATATATATATATATATATATATATATATATATATATATATATATATATATATATATTAGTTGGGATGTTTTTTTCTTGATTAGTGTACTATACTAAAAGAGGTTAACCTGGTAGCTGCAGGGAACATGTTTCTTAAAGGCCCCTCCAAGCGAGAAAAATGAGAAAAAATCATCACTCACGCAAACCATTTCATAATATATATCAACACATTTGTGATCAGTTTATGCATCATCTATTTTTGGGGGTTTATATCATGGCAAAAATGTGGCCCGTTGCTGGTACACGGTAAATCCACAAATTTGGCCCGTTGCTGCTATCAGGTTAAGCTGGACTATGAATGGACAGATGTTGTTTTAAGAGCATCTGAAATAAACTTATGGGACTGATATATGATAATCAAATCTGTGATATTTATTAAGATGTGTCCAGTGATTTAATTGGCAAAGAATTGCAAAACACAAGCTAAGAAAATAAAAGTACTGAACTGACTGTCGTATCGACACAGGAAATGGTAGTCGGAGAAATAAGAATGGATTTGTAATTAATATACCCGAAGCAAGAACTAAAAGACATTGCATCGATAGAAGTATGTGACGGAATAACAGGCATTATCTACATGAGTTATTTACTGCACAGTCACACAA
Source organism: Eriocheir sinensis (assembly GCF_024679095.1). Lineage (NCBI taxonomy): Eukaryota > Metazoa > Arthropoda > Malacostraca > Decapoda > Varunidae > Eriocheir > Eriocheir sinensis. The sequence goes on from NC_066512.1 coordinate 4,368,272, forward strand.
TATGAGCTGGTAACATTGTCTTATTTTCTAGCAACAATAAGTTTCTTATATTGTGCATTATATTCTTGCATGAGAATGATTGCTTGATGCTGGATGACAAAAATTAAATGATGAAACAATAATGTTATGTGGCGAATACCAGCTTCAGGTCACTCTAGGTCTCGGAGGACTTGATCGTTGTTGTCAATGTCATCACGATCACTGCCAATCGATACATTACAATTATAAATGCTTTGGTATCTGCCCTATATCTATATCTATACTTGTCCAGAAATTAAAACTCTTGACTCATGGACCAATTTGCATTTTTTTTTGTTCAAAAAGATTTTAGCATTGTTGATTGACTTTTATAGCTATTTGGGAATAAGACTAAGAATAATAATAAAATTCACTTTTAGATCTTCATAAGAAAGGAAGCTGCAAATAACAAAAGCCATAATATACTGTGAACTAATTAATTTCAAATGTGGAAAAAAAACATGACCAAAACAAATTAAACAATACTACAATGCTAGCTAGCACGGGTATTAGTATCATTTTGCAACACCCAGGGATTCCTGGGAGGTATTTTACAGAAAGGATAGCTACCGTTCGTTAAGTAGGATCAATGAGGTTAGGTGACGTTTATAATTTTTTGTTAGGTTAAAATAAGGCAACATCCTGAATGATAGTTTGGTAAAAAAATTACGTCCAAAATCAAAATGTTTGTTTAAAAAATAGTCAGTAATACAAATCGGAAATGTATCTGAGTTAGGAGAGGTGAACTTATATTAAGTTGGGTTTGTCGGAGCAAGGTTTCTAAACAAGTTGATTAAGGATTAAAGGGAAAAAAGGGTAAAGATTCGTTTTAGGTCCGTGCCAGTATCTCATAATCTACTTTATGAAACATCACTATCTCTTCATATATCTTTTCTACAAACCTTCAACAGCCATGGAAACGCTTTGAAAATCCAATTCAAGGACTTTTTTTTTAATCCTGAAAATAGGGGATAATGTTTACGAAAGCGCGTCGCCTCCTCTGGCGACGGCCGCGGCGACGCTGCAGCCGCCGCAGCCGTAAAATAGCTCGCAGAGGGTTTAGGGTTGGGGGGCATAATTTAAACTACTCCAACCGAACTTTACGACCTACTAACGGGGTGGCTGTGCCCCCCTCGACCCTTCTGCATGTATATGCGACTTATTTCAGCGAGGAGATATTTCTCGCAACAGCGGCTGCAGCGTTGCCGCGGCCGTCGCCAGAGGAGGCGACGCGCTTTCGTAAACATTATCCCCTATTTTCAAGAGTTAAAAAAAAGTCCTTGCATTGGATTTTCAAAGCGTTTCCATGACTGTTGAAGGTTTGTAGAAAAGATATATGAAAAGATAGTGATGTTTCATAAGGTAGGTATTGAGATACTGGCACGGACCTAAAACGAATCTTAACTGAAAAAAGTCATAAGTGATGCAACTAATAGTGTGCAAGCTTGAGTACTAGAGCAAGTTCGGTTTAAGAGCTACCAGTACGTCAAATTGATTTGGTTTGGTTACTAAAAATAAGTAAAGGAAGTTAATTTTGTTAGGGCACTTCTGACATTTGAGTTAGGTTAAAAATATCAACTTTTCTAAATGATAGTTGATTTGGTTAAAACTGGCTATCTTAAATAACAGATTAAGTTGAAATAACTATATGTCAACGATAAATTTACCCAGGTTAGGTTAATATGATTAGATTTGGTTTATCGCCGCTGGGAGGTTAGTCAAGTAAAATTGAAATAACAGACACTAGTGACCCAAATAGGTATTGTTTAGGGTTTGGTAAGGTTGGTGGGAAACGTTTGTTGAAGTCAGTCACAAGATTAACAGGTGTGTTAGGTTAAAAGAGTTGAATATTCTAAAGGATAAGTCTGGCGAGGTAAAATATTGGCTCACCTGTGTTCGTTCATTGGGCAGGAGTCTGTGGCTGCCGGTGTTGATCACAGGTAATATACACGTGCACCAGTGATGACTGGACCCTCACAGACTACCTAAGGGGAGTGATAACAGACACTGGATGCCCTCCAGGCGATGGCTGGGGGCTGTATAACGCCAGCCACACACAGCAGCCCGCGGGGCTTCCAGCAAGGTTACTCCCAGGGTTCCTTGTGTAACAGCCTGTGGATGGTGGCAGGCGGTCACCAGCCATCGCTTGGAGGGTCTCCAGTGTCTGTTATCACTCAATCTCTGTCAGTTTGTGAAGGTTGCACCTGCATTCTACCTGTCGGCGAACACCACTTCAGTCGTGATGGCCATGTAGGTGTTTCCAAGGTCCGCCTCACCGAACCACTCATCTCAGCACGGTCAGCATAGTCCACAGATATTTCAGGATGAGTTTCAAATCATTACACGCCTCCAATTCGTCTTGACGAGGCCGATATGTTCGGAGGTGATGCCTTTCCTCCCGCTGTAATCCGCCATGTTGCAATATTTATGCCTTTTTAACGGTGCTAAGGGAGCCCCCTCCCCGCCTTAAATTTTTCGCCCGCTTAGTGCAGCAGCTCCAGCGCTTAGCTGCTCGGCGCCATTTTAAGTAGAAAACTTAACGATTCTTTGCCGTTAAGTGCACTTAGCAATTCTAAGAATGTTTGTGTATACCGCCCCAGATATTGTAGCAAAGTCAGATCTTCCTCACCCTACAAATTATGGATGGAAGGTTGAAGGCAATGGTTTTGCTCCTGTTTCCACATCAGAACCACCAGCTTCCCAGGCTATAGTAGAACTCATCAGATGCCAGTGCAGCAAATCTCAGTGCGAAACAAGCTCGTGCAAACAAAACAAACTGTTTTGCGCAGAAATGTGCAAATGTGAGTCTTCTGGTTATATATGCAAAAACACTATTGAAAAATGTTTGCCCAGTGACAACTCTGAAGGATCCAATATGTTTGATGAACTATAACCATAGTCACAGCTACTGATTTCATTCAAGAAATAATGACACTTTCCAGTAAATACTCAGATATCCAAGCCAAGATATTTTAACCAAACAGTCAGAACTAGTACAATATATGTAGACTCTTAGCACTCCTAGAACAAAATTAATATCTAGGGACAGTGCAGACCATTATACATCTTGTGTTCTTATGGTAAAATTACATTGCAGGCACTTTCATAACTCCACAAAACATCACTTTTCAAAAGTTCAGTGAGCCTTTATGTGAGTGATCAATAATGTACCGACAAATGTCATAGTAAAGATTTTCATGTCTCTTAAAGTGAAAATTATAAGCAGATTGGGTTGATATACAGTCATTATGGCCTTTGATCACTTTTTAATTGTAATTATGAACCAATAATTAAAGTTAGGGGTGCTATAAATATGCACATTGACTTTACAACCCTAACCAAATAGCTGTTTGGGGGTAAAATATTTGATATTCTCCTGAAATACCATATATCCTGAAAAACATATTTTTTTATTTGAAAACATATTTTTTTTGAACCTAAACACATATGTTGGGAAAATTTTCCATCAAATGCACACAGGAGTACATAAGGCCCTGAACTATACATGGAGAGGATTGCCGTTGATGGAGATTACAGGTGGAGGTGCGTCTGTTGTAGAGGTGGTGAGGTGTGTGTGTGTGTGTGTGTGTGTGTGTGTGTGTGTGTGTGTATAGTTGATGTTTGTGTTTGTGTGTGTGTGTGTGTGTGTGTGTGTGTGTGTGTGTGTGTGTGTGTGTGTGTGTGTTTGTTTGTTTGTTTGTTTGTTTTTGTGTTTTTTATTTGTTTGATTGTTTATTTGTTCGTTCGTTCGTTCGTGTGTATGTGTGTGTGTGTGTGTGTGTGTGTGTGTGTGTGTGTGTGTGTGTGTGTGTGTGTGTGTGTTTCTATAGCATCTGAGTCTTCTAAGTGAATTCAAACTTTTAAATCGTAATATTTTCAGTAACATGTACTATTACGCGCGGGAGAATCACACTTTTTTAGGACTTGCGGTATACGATTTGATGCACCTTGCAGCGTGTATAGGAGCAGACAATGACTATGTATATTTTAACTAACTCATTATTTGTTGTTTAATATTTAATTGTTTAAACTAAGTGATTGATGTTAATGATTTACCTTGGCATATTATGAATCGGATATATATATTTTTTAGTTGGCATCAGTTGTTGCTGTTGTCATACCCTAAATTTTCAACATCCTGTAAAAATCTCTCTCTCTCTCTCTCTCTCTCTCTCTCTCTCTCTCTCTCTCTCTCTCTCTCTCTCTCTCTCTCTCTCTCTCTCTCTCTCTCTCTCTCTCTCTCTCTCCCCAGATACTGAGTGCAGTCATCACTTACTTCATCGTTATAGTTCAGTTCATGCAGCAAGACTTCAACAATCACAACATGGCGAGTACAAAATATGTTGCTCAAGAAAATTCAACTGATCATTCTACGGGAGAAGGAAACTTTTCATATTCATCTAGTGACCATGAAAACCATGCTATCCACATGATGCCGTGAAGTTATCTCTTTTGTATAACATAAGCAAGATAAGTAATTATATAATATAAGTATAAGAAATGTCCCAGTTTTTGTTTGTATTTATCTTATGCACCATATTTTTTTGGGGGGAGAGAGAGAGAGAGAGAGAGAGAGAGAGAGAGAGAGAGAGAGAGAGAGAGAGAGAGAGAGAGATTGATTGATTGATTGATTGATTGACTGGCCTCAAGGTAGTTACATTGATTATTTTACACACATTGTCTTTAAAAGCCACTAGTCCATTGAGCTGTAGCTCTCTTATGGACTACATGTTATATATATATATATATATATATATATATATATATATATATATATATATATATATATATATATATATATATATATATAAGTGAGCATAACAGGTGCGACAAGGTCTCTCTATAATATATTAAAGATTGCAAAAAAAATAAGTATGGCTAACTCAGAATGCATACTATATACATGTGTACCCCAATACAAAATTAATGAAAATAGGCTTTTGTTCCTGATTAATAGAACAAAGTGATAATACTAATAATACTAATAATAATAACAATAGCAACAAAAATACTACTAACAGTAATAACAGTTTCATAACAATATTACTAATATTTATTATAATGAAAAAAAAGATAATGATACTGACAATAAAAATAATAAAAAAATAATAATAATGACAGACATGATAATAATGAGACATGATAATAATGATAGACATGATAATAATAATAGACATGATAATAATGATAGACATGATAATAATGACAGACATGATAATAGTGATAGACATGATAATAATGACAGACATGATAATAATGATAGACATGATAATAATGATAGACATGATAATAATGATAGACATGATAATAATGACAGACATGATAATAATGATAGACATGATAATAATGATAGACATGATAATAATGATAGACATGATAATAATGATAGACATGATAATAATGATAGACATGATAATAATGATAGACATGATAATAATGATAGACATGATAATAATGATAGACATGATAATAATGATAGACATGATAATAATGATAGACATGATAATAATGATAGACATGATAATAATGATAGACATGATAATAATGATAGACATGATAATAATGACAGACATGATAATAATGATAGACATGATGATAATGATAGACATGATAATAATGATAGACATGATGATAATGATAGACATGATAATAATGATAGACATGATAATAATGATAGACATGATAATAATGATAGACATGATGATAATGATAGACATGATAATAATGATAGACATGATGATAATGATAGACATGATAATAATGATAGACATGATGATAATGATAGACATGATAATAATGATAGACATGATAATAATGACAGACATGATAATAATGATAGACATGATAATAATGATAGACATGATAATAATGATAGACATGATAATAATGATAGACATGATGATAATGATAGACATGATAATAATGATAGACATGATAATAATGACAGACATGATAATAATGATAGACATGATAATAATGATAGACATGATAATAATGACAGACATGATAATAATGACAGACATGATAATAATGATAGACATGATAATAATGATAGACATGATAATAATGATAGACATGATAATAATGATAGACATGATGATAATGATAGACATGATAATAGTGATAGACATGATAATAATGATAGACATGATAATAATGATAGACATGATAATAATGATAGACATGATGATAATGATAGACATGATGATAATGATAGACATGATAATAATGACAGACATGATAATAATGACAGACATGATAATAATGATAGACATGATAATAATGATAGACATGATAATAATGATAGACATGATAATAGTGACAGTAGAAACGCATAATAATAATAATAATAATAATAATAATAATAATAATAATAATAATAATAATAATAATAATAATAATAATAATAATAATAAAAGTGATAATAAAATTATAATAGTGATACTGATCCTGAACATTACTATTACATATTCTAATAGTAGTAGTAGTAGTAGTAGTAGTAGTAGTAGTAGCAGTGGTTGTAGCAGTAGTAGTAGCAGTAGTAGTAGCAGTGGTAGTAGCAGTAGTAGTAGCAGTAGAGAAGGGAGGGAATGGGGGAAGGAGAAGGCTAGGGGGAAAGCATAGCAAGCACTCTTTAACATGCCTTAATGTAAGCTAGTTAAGGTATATATTTCACTGAAAAATATTAAGTATAATTACCATGTAACAATGAAAATAAATTTATTTTAAATGATACTAGATTATCATTATCTAGAAGGGACTGAGGCAAGTTATTCCAGCTTTTTGATCCCCGTGACAGAACACTCTGCTGGGCGTGTGTGGTCCTGCATAACGGTAGACGCAATTGATGAGTTCTACGGGTCACAGAGTGGGGCATCACAGTAAAGCCAGGGTATACAGGGAAAGAGTGAAGAGCTTTGTGTACAAGTAAATTAGTTTGAAGGTATATAATATCGAGAAGCTTTAACAACCTAAAATCTCTAAAAATACAGTTTGTAAGAGCATACCGATCTTTAAAGAACATAACACGTAAGAGTTTTTTTTTTGTGAAATAATTAGGCTGTCGATGAAGGTGCTATAGGCGCCTCCCCAGTATAGAAGATGCGGATATATTAGAGATAAATAAATTTGCCGTAAAGAGTTTTGGTTCAAACAATCTCTTAATCTGTATATTACGCCCGTTAGCAGGGCTACCTTTGATTTTACCATGTCAATGTGTTGTTTCCATTTTAATTTATTATCGATAGTTATACCTAAAAATTTAAAATCAGTAACTACATTTAATGCAAGATTATTAATTTTTATTGATGTATGAACTGGCTGAGTCGTGAGTGGACTAGAAATCATGAACTTAGTTTTGTTAATATTTAATGTTAATTTATTACTCATGATCCAATATGATACATTGATAAGCTCAGTATTTAAAGTGTCTGTTATATCTTCAAGATCATGTCCTTCAATGAAAATTGTGTTATCGTCGGCAAATAAAAGGAATTTTAATTTATTGCTGCTATGAATTATGTCATTGATATAAATTAAGAAAAGAATCGGGCCAAGAATTGATCCCTGAGGCACACCACATGCAGTATCTGTATATGGCGATGACACATTGTTAAATGATGTACATTGTTTCCTGTGTGCTAAGTAACTTTTGAACCAATTATGCGCATTGCCACGAATTCCATAAACAAACAATTTATCAAGTAGAATGTTATGAGAAATGGTGTCAAAAGCTTTAGTGAGATCACATAACACAGTTATCTGGAACATTTTTGCATCCAAAGCATTGTAAATATTTTGACATAGATGGTGAAGTGCTAATTTAGTAGAATACTTAGGACGGAAGCCATACAGAACGGAGGTGAGGAGTGAGTGTTTGGGCAGGTAATTCATTAGTCTTACTGACATCATTTTTTCAATTTTTTTGCTAAAACTAGGTAAGATGGAAATAGGCCTGTAATTAAGTGGTAATGAAGAGTCTCCCTTCTTAAAGATTGGAACAACACGTGCCATCTGCAGGTGACTTGGAAAAGAGCCCTCTTTAAAAGATGTATTAATTATATAAACTAAAAAGGGAGAAATTAGGTCACAACATTCCTTAATTATTTTAATACTAATGTCATCATGTCCCGGGGAAGAGACTTTTATATTAAGAATGACAGACTTAACTTCTGGTAGTGTAGTGGGTCGTAAGTAGAAATAAAATGGAACCGATTCGGGGAGATAAGTGGTAAAAGGTGTTTGGGTCTCTGGGATGTTCGTGGCTAACGTGTTGCCAATATTACTGAAATAGTTATTGAAAGCGTTCGCTACATTAAAAGAATATGTTACGGTATCACCATTGAATAAAAAAGATGAAGGAAGTTTCTCTTGTTTTTTACCGAGTAGACTATTTATAGTAGACCAGGTCTTTTTGGAGTCCCCTGCTTCACTTGACAACTTGTTTTTATAGTAATTTGCTTTGGCAGCTCTTATGGTCGTTGTTAATTTATTTCTATAGGATTTAAAGGCGTTTTCATAAGTAAGGGGCCACTTGGCATACAGTTTTTGAAGTTTGTTACGATGTTTAATTGAATTCTTAATGGCAGAAGTGATATAAGGTTTGCCTATATGCTTTCCTTAAATTGTTAATGTCTCCAACGGGAAGTGCTTATTATACAGATCAGTAAATTTCGTTATGTACCAGTCAAACAAATAATTTACTCCATAATCACAGGCATTTGAATTCCAGTTAATGTTAATCAAATCAGCTTTAAATGCACTTATGTTTTCATTGGAAAGATTTATTCTGGTTATAGTATTATCAGTATTAGGTGAGTGGACAGTGTTGTTTAGTGAAAATGAACTAACAATAGGGAAATGATCACTAATTGAGTTATAAATAATACCACTTATTAAATAATAATCAAAATTGTTGGTCCAGATGTGATCAATTATTGTTGCCGAGTTTCTAGTTACACGTTTAGCTTTATGTATTGAGGAGAAATAGCAGTAACTGTGAAATAAATTAACCAAATTTTGAAAAAAAAATTCACCATGATTTAGAATATTAATGTTGAAGTCACCCATGAAGTAAACTGGTAATTTAGACCTACATACAATACTAATAATATCATTCACAGATGCAAGAAAGTCATCGATATTAGAATTCGGTGGTCTATAGATCATACCAACGATAAACTTGTTAGGTTGTATAGTTTCTAAAAATAATGATTCCAGATGTTGAAGTTGAGAGACATTACAAATTTGCCGAACCTGAAATGTTTTCTTGATATAAATGGCAACACCACCACCGTGCGTATTCTTATTATTAAAATAATTATTATAACCATCAATGGAATAAATTTCACACAATGCATCACTAAGGCGAGTTTAGCAGAGCCCTAACACATCATACATACAGTTACTAGTGTTGATACGCTGATCCAAGCAACTTTCCAGGTGAAGAGGAACACTACTGATGTTGAGGGCAAACAAATTAAGAGAGTCAGGAGAACTAATAATATTGTCACTGAACAAGTAATTGCTGGTAGGTTCACTAATATTATATTGAATGGAGAGATTATCTGAAGCACGGTCACCATCAAGATATAAAAAAAGCTTGTAGGTCATTTTATCTAAAACATGTAGTGGAAAATTGTGAAGGACATTGTCATTTAAGAGACTAGCGAGATCAAAATCATTTAAGTTGTGGAAAGGAAATACCTCTTGTTCCATTAACAATGGATGATATTTACTGGACACGTCAGTAGAACAGAGCTACTGTATAGATACCTGTTGATCTACTTCTTGTGCTTACTTCTGAGGTTTTTCTGTAGTTGAGAGAGAGAGAGAGAGAGAGAGAGAGAGAGAGAGAGAGAGAGAGAGAGAGAGAGAGAGAGAGAGAGAGAGAGAGAGAGAGAGAGAGAGAGAGACGTAGTAGAATGAAGTGAAAGCACGTACCTTTTCACTTACATATATTTAAGTACATTAGAGTACATATAATATATATATATATATATATATATATATATATATAGATATATATATATATATATATATATATATATATATATATATACAATAGGCATCCCTAGTGTAGAACATGGAGCCATGGGTGACTTTTACCGAATGTATTTCTCCCTCCCAAAACATTTACTTTTTCAGTGAATGTCAAGAAAATGTCATCGCTAATACATGATTGATCTTGTTAATAATATATAAAATTTTAGTAAAATAAATATTGTATTAAAATTGTCAAATAAAATTACATTGCAAGGCTTACAGTATTTGATGTCTTTGAAGGTTGGTTTGCGTGAGTGAGCAGTGTTTAGGGAATTTTATGTCTAAGTTTTCAAATAAAAAAAACAAATATTTTTTGTTGCATTTACACATTGCTATAATTACATTTGATACACGGTCTTGCTGCGAGGTATGATGAATTAACCAAAAGCAGAAACACAAAAGCTTCTTGCTTCTTGCCCTGCGTCATTCTGCCTTTTTAAACCGGGGCTACGGAGCAGGTATCAGCAGATTTATAAAAAAAATAAAACAGAATTAACTACATGTTTCCATGTTTTCTTTTCTTCCATATTCATATTTTGACACATAGAACAACTTCATTGCAACACCCTACATACCATACATGATTCACTACCTATCAGTGTCTTACATCTATCGATTACATATCCATTTGCGATCTACTGACATAGGTACTTCCTCGAGACACATATATAGTCATGTTACATACATGTTAGATGCGTACTAGCTGAGAGAGTGGTCTTTGAACAACCGTGCCTAGAGCACTGGGATGAAGGGTCAGAGCGCTCCTCTGTAATTGGCATGTTTACGAATCATTTTGGAAATCGCCTCACTTTTATTGTTGAAATCTTAGCTCAGCTTGGACCTCGTCCTATATCTAGATCTTGTTCAGATGGGCATAGAAATTCAGAACCAGTCCAACAATGCAACCCATTTGGATGACTTATCTTATGTCTTATGGTAACAGAGCATCGCGGGAACAATGAAATAATAAAAAGTGCACATAAGAGGCTTAATTGGGAGGCAAAAAACCCTGTATAGTTAATTTCATTTCCAAAATATTATATATCAGCTTGACGATGGTTACATATGTTATGTTATTTTTTACGGCAAGGAATGCACATCATGGGAAAAAAAAAGCCCGCTAGGGGCTTTTCCATTAAATTTAAAAAAAAAGAGGCCAAAAGAGAGATCTATTTCGGAAGAAGATATCCTACTCTGGAAAAGGTTTAAGTCGTAGGCAGGAGGAAACAGAGATGTAAGAAGTCTGTTCCAGAGTTTACCAGCGGAAGTGATGAAAAAAGAAAATGCTGGTTAACTCTTGGATAAGCGATTTGGATGAGATAGGAATGAGAACGAGAAGAAAGTCGTGTGTAGCGGGGCCGTGGGAGAATTGGGAGGCAAGCAGTTAGTAAGTTAGAATGACAATATCGAGCACATCAGCAGCATTATATAACTATTTATTGATAAAGGAAAACGCCCAAGCTGGTAAAATTCAAACCCATCATTTTATTCAAACGGAACGTGAACGGCTATCGCATCGGACGCCCAAACTATTCTAGCAAGGGGCATTATGGTAAATAGATTGTATATCACACATTCGATATATTTGTATTCATCCTCTCCTTATTGTAAGGACTTAAGAAAATCTTTGACGCGGAAGAGAGAGGAAGCAAACCTACCACGAGGTGCATCCTCCACACTTTGGATGGTTGAGGCATTAGTACGAAGAAGAGAGATAACCGCACTTTCCATTCAGTGCAAACAAAGTTTGGTTATATACGTCACATAGAGTACAGATTTTGCATGCTTGTTTAAGCTACATTCATTGAAAGCCTCGCCCCGCACCTTGCCACATACTCACAACACCTCTCGCTTCCTCTCATATGTCAGCTATTTACTACCTTTAAATGAATTAAATTAAATAATTGGATAATCCAATGAGGTGATACAGTGTTAAGATTGTTTCGTTTTTAGGATAATAACAAAGATTGTGTATAAATACCACGACAGTTGACAACGTTATATTCAAACGTTGTCAAGTGTCGTGGTATTTATACAAAATCTCTGTTATTATCTTAAAAACGGAACAATCTTAACATTATATGACATTATTGGATTATCCAATTATTTAATTTATTTCATTTAAATTTAATTCATTTAAAGAAGATGGCACCTCTATAAAACACTTGCCTGCGCCATGATGGGCTGGGGCCGACTACCAACCAGGCCCCTCAAGAAAGCATACCGGCCTTAATGGCTGACACGTAAAAAACAAAACAAAATAAATAAATAAATAAATACCTGACATATGAGAAGAAGCGAGAGGTGTTGAAAGTGTGTGGCAAGGTGCGGGGCGAAGCTGACACCGCAACCGCCACTACCCCACAAGCCAGTTTCTCGTGGAAATACTTTAAATGTGTGGCGTAGGTATTGCGGGATCCGCTCTGACTCAGGTATGGCGGAAATACTAGCAGAGCGATGTCATGCAACCTCGAGTGAGTAACATATTTGTACACCATACCACTTCAAATCTTCTGAAAAGCTAATCCTTAAAAGAATGAATATTTTTGTGAGTTTATTTTGTGAAAATAATGTAGATGTAGGTCCCAGGAATAATCATCTTAACACTACATAGCAACATATCAAAGACACGAGCACAAAGTTAAGTGTGCTACCTACCTACTGCTAGAATACTGCAAGATGCTCTTTAGTTACAGTACTTAGAGTATTGAGTATTCTCATATGATATACATCTAGTATGAATTATTCGATGGAAACACCAGTGCTGCAGCAGGCGCAGAAATCAAAACAGAAGACACCTAGCAGCCACAGAACGGCTTTAGCCGGGACCATGCGGAGTGAGGGCTGTTTTTAGGGCGACATTTAGCCTACGAGGATAAATAATTCTTCATACAATATACGCCTTGAAACCTTTGCAGAGGACACTATTTAAATGAAAAAAAAATATCTATGGAAATAGAAGGATATTAACAGTAGGTATCACAAAAAAAAATCCATCAGATCTTGGAGATCGGCCCAACATTCTAGACCTCTTCCTTACCTCAAACCCTTCTGCTTATTCTGTCAAACTGTTCTCTCCGTTGGGCTCCTCCGATCACAATCTTATTTCTGCATCCTGTCCTATCGCTCCTGTACACCCTCTGGACCCACCGAAGAGGCGATGCTTCTGGCATTTTGCTTCAGCTCGGTGGGACGACCTGAGGATGTACTTTTCCGATTTCCCGTGGAATGATTATTGCTTCCAGGATAGAGACCCCTTTGTGTGTGCTCAGCGCATCACAGAGGTGATTGTCTCTGGAATGGAGGCATACATTCCTCGTTCTTTCTCTACTCCTCACGCTAAAAAGCCTTGGTTTAATCATGCTTGTTCTCGTGCTGTCAATGATAGAGAGGTAGCTCACAAAAGGTACCAGAGCCTTCAAACTAATGCTAATTATGAACTTTACATTTCTGCCCGAAATCGTGCCAAATCTATTCTCCGACTAACCAAAAATTCTTTCATTAATAGAAAATGTCAAAACCTTGCTTTCTCTAACTCTTCCCGTGACTTCTGGCATCTAGCCAAAACATCTCCTCCAACTTCACTTCTTCATCTTTCCCTCCACTCAGTCCTAACGGCAACACTGCCGTCTCATCTATCTCTAAGGCTGAACTCTTCTCTCAAACTTTTTCTAAAAACTCCACTCTGGACGATTCTGGGCATATTCCTCCTACTCATCCCCCCCTGACTCCTTTATGCCTGTTATAAAGATTCTTCAAAATGATGTTTTCTATGCCCTCTGGCCTCAATCCTCAGAAGGCTTATGGACCTGATGGAGTGCCTCCTATTGTCCTTAAAAACTGTGCCTCCGTGCTGTCACCCTGCCTGGTCAAACTCTTTCGCCTCTGCCTGTCAACATCTACCTTTCCTTCTTGCTGGAAGTATGCCTTCATACAGCCTGTACCTAAGAAGGGTGACCGCTCCAATCCCTCAAACTACCGTCCTATTGCTTTACTTTCTTGTCTATCTAAAGCTTTTGAATCAATCCTTAACCGGAAGATTCAAAAGCACCTTTCCACTTCTGACCTTCTATCTGATCACCAGTATGGGTTCCGCAAGGGGCGTTCTACTGGTGATCTCCTAGCCTTCTTAACTGACTCTTGGTCATCCTCTCTTACCCG